>NW_009258951.1:3454006-3467993 GCF_000687185.1 Egretta garzetta
AGGAGAATGTTGCCTTGAGGAAGGGAAGAATCCACATGAAGTGGTGGCTTGATGCCAAGCATTGGGCATTTGTAGGCTGCTCTTTGAAGATGACAATATTGATTTGTGCACATTGACAAAATCCTGTGGAATGTGGAAGTGCTGGTTGGGTCGTGTCAATCGCCCGAGCACAAACATACTCCAAGATCTACAGTAGGACAATATTAGAAGCATACAACCATATGGAGGAAAAACTTCTTTATTCTGAGGGTGATGGAGCACTGGAACAGGCTGCCCAGGGGGGTTGTGGAGTCTCCTCCTCTGGAGATATTCAAAGCCCGCCTGGACCAAGTCCTGTGTAACATGCTCTAGGAGAACCTGCTTTAGCAGGGGGGTTGGACTACATGATCTCCCGAGGTCCCTTCCAACCCTTGCGATTCTGTGATTCTGTAAGCTTTCAGCAGTAGAGACCCAGGGGTTAAAGTTAAGCCAACAAAGATGCAAATGCTGCTAAACTGAGATAACAGTTCTGAAAAGAAAACCAACTTTGCTGCAAATCACAGATATGCCATGCCAATAAGCAACACACTCACCTTGGCAGGAAAAAGATGGGGCATAAAATCCTCTACTCTTGGATTAGTGACTAGGGGGAAAATCTCAGTTTAACCTAATTACCCAAACCTACTGGTTCATACCCAAACCTGCCAGTGTTCATGTTCAATATAAAGGAGGAGTTTGAGAAATGGAAGGGGTTAATTAGAGCGACCCTATGTCCTGGGACATATTAAAGCTAAATGATGTCTTCAAGGAGGCTGTTGATGAAATGCTCTTCCAACAGCATGGTCCAAACTAAAGATCCCTGGTTTATGCATCACAGATGCTAATAAAACCTTAACTTCAATACACTCAACCAGAAGTAGAGGCTTGGCCTTGGTCCATGTGTGTGAAAAGTTTAATGCTTCATTATGAGAAATCACGCTTAGCTAAAAGTGACCATAAACCATGTACTGCCACCACAAAAAGGAGCTGGCAGTTGATGCCCTCCTCCTCAGTGAGTATGGCAGTTATTTTTTCAGTTGCAAATATATGAGTTGACAAGAAACCTGGGAGGCATTCAAAGCCTGCAAGCAAACATTGGAGTGCATTAAACAACCATGCGAGGCAGCAGAGCCCAGAGCTAGATTTCTTGTTGCCCGCAGTAGGTCCACACCAAGCTGATTAAATCCCACCTGGACAGTCTCCTACAGAAGTCATTGCGGCTGTGAGCAGAGCATGGCAGAGCTCCAGGATACCGGCCCCGGGTTAGCAGTTAAGAAAGAGTGCTCAGTACTAGGTGGGATTGTGTTTGAAGGGACTGTGAAGGAAGTTCCTGAATGCTGCAGAACAAAAAATTGCAAAGGATACATGGAGAGACACAAAACCCTAACAAATTGCTTAGAAAGGCACTGTGGATGACTCTGAGAAAAATGCTGAGGCTGATAACACGTGCCAAAATAAATGTCAGCTCAAGTGCTGGAGTCCATGCTGGCTGAGCAAAAAGTTAGTTCCTGGAAAAAAGCAGCATTAATTTGTCAATACCAGCGGAAAAAAAGCCTCCTACTCAGACAGTCTTCAAACCTTCGGTATGAGATGAGCAATTCTGCTGCATTTGATATGTTGAATTTGACAATGTCTGATAACAAGCCGAAGTTTACTACATGTGTTTTTCAATGGTTTGCAGTGAACTATGAGTTTCAACATGTAACAGCTAATCTCAGTTATCCCAAAGTCAGTGAGAAGTGGTATTTAAATAATAAACCTATTCTGATGAAGACTAAGATGACCCTGATCCAGACAGCACCATTACACGGCATTTCACTCAAGTGCAAACCAACACAACAGTACCATGAGAACTCATTTTCGTGGTCATGGGAGATGTGTAAATAGGCAAGGCAAAATGAGTTTCTTGCCATCATCCGGGCACATGAAGCTGGGCACATTTTCAGGAAAATGATGTGTCAGAAAAATATCTACATTGTGCCATTTCATAAACTGTTTAAAATGGAAAAAAACCTGATCGTATTAATTAATAGCATCGTCAGAGACTGACCCACAGCACATGAGGCCAGCACATTGGATGCACACGCACTGAAGAACGACCAGTGGCCCATCGTATCACTAACTCCCGCACAGAGACAGATCTCTAACCAAAAATACAGATTGTAATAGTCACATAGGTTGGCTCATGGTCTTCCAAAATTTGACAGTGTCCACTGAAGGTGAAGGAGCAGAACTGAAAGCCCTGTCTTCCTGCAATACCACTCACTAGAGCATTCCCTCCCAGGAATGTCCACCTCTTCTCACAAGTAACTAAGGGCTCAGGTGTCTGGCCAAAGTTTTGAGAGGTCTTTAACCACTACAGCTTTCTCTTTCTAGCATTATGAATAATAAATTAGGTTTAAACTTTTATTCAAATGTAACTATGGCAGTAGCGTTCTCTTGTACTGCACCCCATGCAGACATTGCAGATGTTGTAAATATTATTCAACAGGATATCTGAGTCTGTTGTGCTCAAAATATCCCCCCAAATGTCTGTATTATATATGGCAAGTGTTACCCTAAAACCCAGCCGTTGTTAGACACTAACTTTTGTATGCTACGTTTTCAAGAAGCAAACGAAAGTATTGAACATTTCTAGAAGTGACAATATTACTCTTTCCAAGTATATTCCCTCTCGTGTAGCAATTTCAATTCAGAGTCTCTGCATGGTACCCCACTGTAGCAGAGTAACAACATTCACCACGGGCTTTGATATTTCTAGCATAATATTGCACTTTTATAATATCTTACTCAAGGATCCCAAAGAACCATTACCTAAACCTCAAAACGTCCACCGCAGGAGGTCATTTTTGCTGTACCTTGTGGATAAGTTAGAAGCATGGCAAGATGGCTTAGGAGCGAAGCACGTGTGTAACACGTCCCTGTTCTTACTGGTGCACAGGCACACTCTAACCGAGAATGAAAAAGCTGCTTTTAAAATCATTGTAGTATTTAGGAATTGCAGGTACTTCTGTACTTGGTATGATATGCAGCTCAAGAACAGACATTTTAAGCTCTCCTGAAACACATGTACATAAATTGGCTGAGCTTTAGGCAAGTTCTGTTGCATACTTTTCCCAGTCCATCATCGCAATGTTATATGAAACACTATGAACCAAATATCAACCTTGTGTAATCCCAATGGATTTCAGAGGAGTTAAAGCAGAGATAATACAACATAGCAAGACCTATTCATACCTGTGAAACTTGAAGGCCGTGATTTCTAGGGCAAACAACTCTGCATTTGCACTTGGCAATGCACAGCGCCGACAAAGGGGAATCTGATGAGTGAGCAGGGATCAGGTCTGTAGGTTTAGCGAGGAAAGGGGAGCATACAACAATTTTTTGCTAGGAAGAACAAAAAATAAATCACTTGCAGGCTTGAGTTAGCAAAAAGCTTTGAAGGTGAAAAGAAACCAGTCTCAGCCTATGAAGGTGGAGACAACTCAGTTCCCTGAATCTCTGTGTAATTCCCCGTGTGGAAACATGTAACCACTCACCCTGACTTTGCCTGGTAAGGAAAGATGAATTTAGGCCCGAAGAAACTTTCCAGATATCAGCAAGACACAACACACAGGAGATTCCTGTCAACAAAACCTACTTGCTCTGCAACAGCTCCCCCAGCACATGGCACATCTTGGTGAATGCCAGTAATCCAATGTTGACTAAAGGTCCTTTTGATGTGATTTAAAGCAATGAAGTCTCAATTATGGCAAAGAATGATCTGCAGCTCTTTAAAATAATTGGTCAAAAGTATGTTAGGGAGAGAGGAAGGAAAAAATTAACTAATTTCCCTGAGGACATTAAGCCTATTACATTGGTCACATTTAAGCTACACATTTACAGACTCTAGAACCAGTTTTGTTCTTTAAAAACTACTGTCACTTCTATAATGTGGAAAGCAAATTTGAAGCAGGGTGTTTATGCTGACTTCTGTTTCAATGAGTAACCTGTCCCATCTGACCTAAGTTAGAATTCACACAAACACCATTTCAACGACTAGATCTGTGACCCTAATAGCACTTCTGTACTGCACAGGCTCATAGAGGCTTTGACTGTGGAAAAGGAAAAAGAAAACAAAAAAAACCAGAGGCAGACTTTCCTATGACTATTTAAGAGTGCTAGCTCTTGGGGCTGGACGATGGATACGATCATTTTGCTTGGGCCAAGAAAATCCCTTGTACATGTCAACACGTCAAAAGATACTGCATGAGGAGGAAAGGAACAGTTCAGGGACAAGATGATATGACACCAGGTACGTTTTCATTGTGGCATTGACTTAGTATAGGCAGTCATGGGTAAATACACACACCGCCTTGGTCTGAACGCCAGCCAGCCCATAGCTGTGCTGCTGCTGTAGTAGCTTGCATGAAAAATGAGCTTCTCCTGCACCCATGAGCTGCTGTCAGCTGAGCCATGCTCTGACGTTCTCAGAGAGAATTACAGCGCATTTTGTACATCTTGTCAGCACTCCCTTTGGTAACGGCAGAGAAACCAGTTTCTCAGCACTTGGGATCTCAGCCTGTGCCCCCGCATTCAGGCAGAAAGGTGGCCAGCCTGGATCTACCCCATACTCAGGGAGAGGCCAGCGAGCTCTGGTGCAAAGCAGGTTTATTAGGTGATAAGTCTGTGTAGGCGGATGAGAGCTGTGTTTAGGTTAAGCACCAGCTCAGTTAACTCAGCAAAGGAGGAAAGTTCATAGCTCTGCTTTATCCCATTAGCAGCAAAGAAATACCTACTGCTGCTGAGTCTCTGGGGTAACACACTGAACAGGCAGAACAATTGCTTGTTTTATCCGGTTACTGTGAATTATCCCTATTGACGAGCAAATAAGAGCAAACCTAAGCATTTCAGAGCTCTGTGCATCCCTCAACTCAAGCAGCTCCTCATCTCAGCCTCCCCTGGGCACTGTACCCAGCTGCACCTGCATCCTGCTCTCCTGCATCCCTGGCAGCAGCAGCTGGTGACACTTGGGCACATCTTCTCCAAAAAGAAGGATGAGTTCTCCTACTTCCTCAGCCTGGCTCTGGCTTGGTTGGAAGGAGAGCCTGAGTAACACAATTTTGAAACACGAAGACCCTGTGAAAGGCAATGCAAGGCACAAAACAACACAACAACATCATCATCACCAAATGCCCCAGATATGGCAGAGACCCATCAAGAAACCAAGGAAACTCTCCTCCAGTCAAGGAACATTTCTCATCACATCTGTTGGCAAGTCTCAAACTTCTAGCAAGAGAACAAGCAACAACTTGTTTCTCCTACAGGAAACGAGAGAATATATGTTGCAATTTTAAAGTTCACTACTAAGTGGTTGTGCCTGGGGAAAAAGAACAAAGTATAAACAGAAGAGTTGTTAGTTGTTGTTTATTCCAGCTTAAGATCCTGGGCTAAATGAGGAGGGACAGAGGCAAGTAGGTGTAGAGTCATTGGTTCTGGGAACAATTAATGCATTATGTGATTTATATTGGTAACCCTTTAGTATTAAATAGAATCTGTTAATAGGAGTAAAAATATGCTCATAAATTTCCCAAATAGAATCAAACCCACCCATAAAAATGAAACTGGAGAATAAGAAATTAATAGAACTTTCAAAATTTCAGTTTTAAGCCTTTTTCAACTTCCACGGTTCCCTTTTCCTGATCTCTTGAGTTTGGTTTACAAATAAGTGTGCAAACAATAAATATGTTCATAGGAGAAAAGGGTAATTTTTAAAGCAATCAGCTTCAAGAAATGCTGATTTATATTTTTTTTAACATTAATAACTTTGCATGCATGCCACAACTCAGTCCAATAGATTTCACCTCCAGTAAGTTACCCAAGAATTAATGGAGAAGGCACAACTATAATGGGGTCTGGACAGCCACTGCAATGCACTCGGTACACTGAGGCCAAATCTGAGTGGCAAAAGCCACATTTCAGAACATACAGGTTATCTTAACTTTGTAAAATCTTTTACTATCGGGGTAACGAGAAGCCTGTGTCATTTGGGAAGGAACAGCAGTAAAACACCTCCACCACATTGTCCCATCTTCAGAAGCAAAAGTGCATTTACCTTTCTGCTGCCTGTATTGATGACTGAAGTTCAAAGAGCCAATAAGGCATGTGCAGGAAAGTGGGGTTTTGGGAAAACATCCCACTCCTGCCGCTGCCTGGCTCCTCTCTGTCCCAGCCGCATCCCTCAGCCTCCTCTGTCCAGCACCCCCTGCTGGGCCGAGGGCTGCCGGCTCACCCTGCCTGCACAGCGGGCAGAGGCAGCTCTGGCAGGACCTGTGAGGTCCATCCTGGTCCAACCCAGAAGCTCAGAAGTCAGTCCTCTGGTTTGGCTTTCCCACAGGAGAGTGATAACACCACCCCACCAGGAATCTCCCAGCTACCAGGTAAAGTGCATCTGGAGAGCAGCCTGTTTAAACTGATGCTTCCAGATTAGGTGCAAAGCACACACAATTTGCTATTATCACATATGCGAGGGCAGCAAGTTATGAGCGTGTTCATGTTCCTATTAGGCTCCCCGTTGCGCTGGGAGTTTCTCTGCGGTCTGACGACGCAGATGACTGCAAGCGTGATGGCCATCCTGTGAGTTAGCACTTCCATTCTCACTGCCAGCCCGCACATTTGGGATACATTTGAAATACCGTTCCTGTAGCATAAAATGCCAACTAATATTTTTTTTTTTGGCCTAGCAGCAGCAAAGTTCATCTCTGGAAACGCTGGCCTGAGCCTAAGCAACTTTGTGGTCCCACTGAAGGGGCAGAGGCCCATCTGTTCCAAATCAACGTTTGGCTTATGGAATGCTGGAATTTATCAGACCGGTGCAGGGGCGAGCACTGCAGGGGAGCAATGAGCTTTTCCATCTACACCATCATATGGTACCGATTATCTCTCAGTACAGCATAAAACATAATAACAACCAGATTTAGGGCCAGCATACTGCAACCTGTTTCCCCTGCTGCCTCCTCCTCTTTCAGCATTCTGTCATTAATCCCACAAAATGTTTGTTGTTTGCATTTCCTCCTGTAGGGCACAGAGGAGCCAGAAGTGACTTATTGCTATAAAATGGTTACCATTTTTTTCATTGGATGGCATTGCATTTTGAATGCGGCTTCAGTGACCAAGCGTTGAATGAGGCACTAGATCTCCCCGGGCTCTATCCTTTTAAAAAGAAGGCTAGGCAGGCTGGAGACGTGCAAATCCTTCTGAATCCTCTATACATGTCTATTATCAAATGCTTTCTTTCCAACAGCTCGCTTGACACTCAATGCTCTGAGCTGTTTATGGTGGCATTTTTATCCCAATTATCTAAAGAGCAAGTAGAGCTAGAGTGGAAAATGAGGACCTGCCCTCAAGCTATAACCAAATCCAGCAGCCATACAGGCTTATGTCTGGGAACCATCTGACACCAGCCACACTCAGAGGCAGGATACACGCAGCCATGCGTTTGAGCCACCATCCCTACGCGTCTGGGAAATAAGAAGAATAAGACAAAAATCATCCAACATGCAGGGTTCAAGGTGAGACCCAGCAAGGTGGAGCCTGGCAGCTCCTCAAGAGACCTGTGCTGTGTGCAGGGGTAATCAGGGCCACACCAGGTAAAACAGAGTGGGCTCAGGTCTTTCACCTAAGCCCTTCAAAGAAACCTTGTCAAACCATTGCCAGCCCTATCTCCCCAGAAGGGCACATGAGACCTAGAAAAGCAGAAAGGCTGAAGGACATTTCAGAGAGCACCAACTGCAGCCAGTGAGGAAACTGCAAATGCAACGCCAGGAACTTGAACACGGGCTCCTATCACTGGGACCGCAGCCACACCAAGGCAGCAGAAATCCTGCCCAGCCTACGCTGCAAAGCAATAACCAAACTCAGGAGCATTCAGGAAATTATAGATGCACAAGTCTGCACCACTGCCATCTGCAAAATCCTGGAGGTACCGATAAGATATAAGATCACAAACCATCTGGGAAAATATGGGCTGATGAAAACTGCTTTGCTTAGCTCCATGAAAGCTAAAGTGCCTGACATTGTGGTGCTTTTTTTTTTTTTTTAGGAAAAGATCTACAGATTAAGAGGATTAAAGAGATGAGATGAGCATGACATAAAAGGATGCCTCAAATTGCTTAAGGTACGGCAGAGATGCGAATCTGGGAAAAGTGGTTCAAACTAGAGCAGGAACTGAACCACACCATCAGCCCCAAACTGAAACAAGCTAAAATAAATGGATTTTTGTGGTTTCAGATGCCTTCTTTCCGCCCCCGTTTAAATCTCCTCTCTGACTGCAGAGTTAGTTCAAAAAAAATCACTTATGCACATACCCACATGCATCTGGTAAGCTGTTGTAGCTTGCCTGTTCTTCAAAACACCCTCAACTTGACCAGTTTCTTAGTACAAGGTATTCTGTCCAACAGCCCAGTCTTAACCCCGGTTAATCCTGCTGTAGGATCATCACCCAATTCACAACTCTCCTCTGTCTGAAGCACAGGCAGCCAAAAATAGTAAATACTAGATGAGATAACAGAGCTGAGGCCACGTCAATTTTTCAATGTGTATAGGAGGCATCTTCAAACCATCACGGACAGGTCATGGAGCCACACCCTTACCATTCTTAACCTGTATCCCTTCACAGCTGTAAAATCTAACACTTAATATTACATAAATTTGACATAGTATAATTCAAATGAGCTTATAAGTCAACAAGGAGACTGAAAAAACCACACCCTGTCAAGCAAAAATAGCTAAGACCTACATGGCAAATGTTGGACTCAACAGCAAAAAAACCCCCTTGCAAATCACAGATGTTACAGAGCAGAGGATCCAATCAAAGACATGCAGGGGACCTGGTGGTCCAGCTAGAGAGCTTTTTCTACTGTTTAAGCTGAATTTTTGTTGGTATTGAAGCTCATTATTTCTCATCTTGTCCAGCATGGGCTGTTCCCTTAACGGTCTGCACATAGCTGAAAATTTTTATCAAAGCTCTCCTTCGGTTTTCTCCTACTTTGGTTAAGAAACCAAATTTTCTCAATTTTTCTCCTTTTGAGGGATGCTGGAATAGCAATTCTGATTTGAGTCAGAAAGTTCCACCAGTACCTTTATCCTGGTAGTAGCTCGCAAAGGGCGAGTAAAAGAGCTGTAAGCGAGGAGTGCAAGAGCAGAACAAGCACACAGCAGTGATTTCCCTCCCGCTCTCCCGGTACCTCCATCTTTGGCTCCGTCATTTCCACAGTCAGGGGTGGCATTATTTTGATAACCCTTGAATGGCTCTAATCCATGAATTTACCTAATCACTTTTGAAACCAGGTACCCTCTCAGTGTACTTAATGTACTGTAGCCATCAATTCTGCCACTTAATCGCATGTATCCAATTATGTTTTAAGAGGTACCTATTTTGTGTATTTTGAATTTGTTTCCTGACAACTTCATTACACGTTCTCTAGTACCCAAATTAGGACAGTGAGCCACCACTCCTGATTAACCTTCTCAGTCATTAATGATATTGCAAATCTCTATCAGCCGTCCCTTTTCTGGACTGTAAAGTCACAGCCCATTTTTCTTCATATGAAGGTCTCTGATTATCCTCATGCTTCTGCTACCAGTCTCCTTTGTCCTTCAAGGTTCAGGCTCCAATTAATGCAGACAAGGACGTAACGACGTCATTTGATGTATCTATTTTTCTTAATAATTCTTCCCTTGTCCATTTGCTTTCTTGTCAGCTGCTGAGCACTGAACTGAATGTCCTCCGTCATTCTGCAAGGCAGTGACTCCGTATTGGGAAAACCTCAGCAGCCCCCTGCTTTCACTCCAACTGCTCTTGGCATTAGTGCCCCCAAGATCTGGCAGGGGCCGTGCCCTCTAGTTTTAGATGTATCCAAATGCACACAAGCAGCTTCTGTCCTCACCAGTATGTCACTGCAGCATCCTTTCGGGGATGCTACCCAGTCTCAGTTTTAAGCAGTAAGGAATTCATGTTCACAGACAGCATGCCCAAAGCTTAGACATCATCATCAGTAGAAATGCAAGCAGGGGTTTGGATTCTCTTTAAGTGAAGTGAACAGAATTTGGCCTGTCATTACTTAGGAATTCTTACAACTGACATTAACGCTCTCGACCTGTGTGAGAGCTGCCCCTTGAAAGCCCAGGAAACCCTAATGAAGAGGTACGGACTATGAAATCTGCACTCTCCGTTATTAGCAAACTGCAGTGCTGTTTTGCAACACCTTTTGCCATTATTTCCTCCAAGTACTCTGTTTCATGGTAGATTGCCCTGAAGTGCCTATCTTTTCATATTGTCCCTGGTTTACCTATTACCTTTCCAGTTCAGCAAACTCCTACATAACCAACATAAAATTAGCCAACTACGTATATTAATATTTTCTAATATTTTCTTACTGTTTTCTAAACATCTTATTTGAAACATAAAACAGATACCTTTGAATGGGCCTTTTTATTGCATGGGAATCACAGAAGTCCAATAACTGCAAGGTTTTTGGTGAAGTTATTTATGTAATATCTGAGATATTAACAAAGCCGTCCCCTGTGTAATAAGTCAGACTGCATTTCTTCAACATATTTAGAATGAGTCATATAAATCTCCTGTTCTGCACATGTGTCCCTACTCAAAGAATTTTTCTAAGAATGCTAGCTGAGGATTTTCAGGAAATTACAATAGCTTGAATGAATTTAGAAATAGTTACATGCTTAGAACATACCATAATAGGTACTTCAGAAAGGAAACTGAGCAATACATTTAAAAATTTTCAACATATTGTATTTGATTAATGCAAGGTCATAGCACTCAGCCCTTCCAGCCAGATTGTTCACTCTTATGTTTCCACTGTAACAGTATGAAACAAAAGTTTTATTATTAATTCTACCAAATGATTATTTCAAATAGTAAATGTGAAATTTAAGATATTTAGGAAATTCTTCAGAAACCTATGCTTTTAAAATATGTATAGTTATATCCCTTTGATGGATGGAAACTGCTTTTCAACTTCTTGACCACCGAAAAAGTAAACAAAAAATATTTTATCAACAACAGCTGATATTTGATGGATCTGAAGTTACGTAGTATTAGAAGATGACATTTCAAGTGACTGCAAATCAATTTAATTTTTTGAGTCAGCTACTCTTTGAAATCAATGTGGCCCATGAAGGGCTGGGCTGCAAATTGCTCACAACCACCAGCAAGTGGTTAGATGCACACGAATTCACATTAAAGGGAGCGGCTGCTGCTCAATATAAACAAGAGGCTCACAACCCAACCTAAAGAACTGACTTCAAAAAGGAATATCAAAGACCCATCTTGCAGCATATTGCCCATCTCCTCCACAGTCTCACAAAACCGGCTTTCTTGTTCTTGAAAACAAATACCTATCCTTGATGAAAGCAGAAAACGTTAAACATCCACAGAGAAGAGGTGAGATGGGATCCAACCCAACCCAAAGCACTGGGGATCTCATTCCGTTGTGCCTTCAAGGTGCTTTGTGTCTGGGCTGGAATGTGCCAACCTGAGGGTCCCGACCTGCTTCATTTCTGGTGTATTTTGTAAGTCAACCAATTCAATATTATCGCGTTAATGAGGAAGGATACCCAGATTTGCTCTACACCAACCCAGCAGGCCAAGAAGGAAGCTTAAGGATCAGCACATGCTTACCCGTACGGCTGCATGGCAGAGCCCGACCCATGGCACGTGCTCTCTGTTGCATTCAACTCTCCGTGACCATTAGCACAGCTCCACAACTTACAGCCTGGAGCTGGATGACAGTGGGGAGGAGAAAGGCAGAAAGGCACGTTCCCCTTGCATGCCTGCCTTGCAGACGTGCCCAGAGGTACTGCAGCCCTAGCCAACAGCCGCGGCTCAGCTCAGTGTGACAGGTCATGCCTTTTCCAGAGAGCTCTGCCTTCGTTCCCTATGACATCCAAAAGGCAATCCTCATATTAACCTTTACAGGAGTCTGCGGTAGGCAAGCGTTGCACTATATCCCCGAAGGAAAAGAACAACAGTCCTGGAAGATTCCAAAACACTGCGATTTGTGAATGACATCGCTTTATAAAACTAATGTTTCTCCCCATCCACGAGCTCTGCGTTAGAGGATCTTTGCTGCCCATCTGCCTGAACCCTGCGATGACTTGCAGCGTGGTGTTAAAGTTCTTATAACGGGAAAAGCCCAGACCTCTTACCTTCAATTACACATTGATCGGGGATAGGAATTTTCCTCCCCATCTCTGTGACATACGCTTTCACTTTGCCCAGGTTTTCCTTCAAGTGCAAGTAGAGCTTGTCCTGGTATTCCACAGGGCTCATCACGCCCTCTGCGCTTCCTTCGTGGGCCTTTTCTTTAGCAGATTCTGGCAAAATTGCTGATTCCATGTAATCAATGCTTTGGTGTGAAACCAAAGAATTTCCCAGCTGCATTGCTTCAGTATCAACACTAAAATGCAATTTGTCATTTTCTTGGCTGATGTAGATCTCGGTGAAGGAGATACCAGCAGTTATCTCCCCATTCTCCTCATCCTGTCCGCTCTCCGAGTTTACCCCCTTCATGCGGACTGCATGCAAAGCGAGGCTTTTGGACCTGGAAGGTGATTAAGGAAAGGAAAATTGCTTTGGCATAGAGGTAAGACACAAAAATCACCCAAACACATGCTCTTCAGAGTTACCTCTAGTTATTTCTGAGCAGCTGGTTCAGAAAGCCGAGTGTGGGGCTCACTTAGCCAGAGGCAAGTATCTTTTGGTAAATATGCATTTCAAAAGCAAAACTGGAGCCACAGCTTTAATAAGCAAATGAAACTAAATAATATCCATATATCACAACATCTGCATGCCATGGAGAGTGCTAGTTAACCTATCTGCAAGAAACTTATAACCCCAGCGCTGGAGTGTATGCTTTATTGATCACAT
The DNA here is from genome assembly GCF_000687185.1 of Egretta garzetta. Taxonomy (NCBI): domain Eukaryota; kingdom Metazoa; phylum Chordata; class Aves; order Pelecaniformes; family Ardeidae; genus Egretta; species Egretta garzetta. The sequence continues at coordinate 3,466,956 of NW_009258951.1, forward strand.
CATAAAAATGCCATCCGGCAGCCATTTAACCAAACCAAGACTCAGCCTCCAGTTCTTCACTGCCCCGTACCTATATACTGAGGATGAAGTTAAGCCTCCGTAAGAGTAAGAAGGGTAGAAGTGACTGAAAGGGCAAATACTGGAGCAGGAGGGGAAAACCTCTGCTGTGAAGCTGTGGTGCAGCCTAAGGACACCGTGGGTGCACGCTGCTGTCCGAGCCCTTGTCTCACCCTGGGCCCCAACAGTCAGACTCATCTCACACAGCCATCTGATACGTATTGCTAGCAAAAATACCCAAGAAAGGAGACTGTATCTTCCTTTCTAGCAATATGTGTATACAAATATTTTCCTATCCCTTGTGCTGTTTTAGGGAACAGAAGAGATTAAATATATAATTTAGAAATATTTTACCCAGCCTTTGAATTCATGGGTATGAGACTTGGTTAAAATTAGACTTATGATGCCCACAGGTATCATGCAAGCAGACCAAATTCTCAGTGTTTGGATAAAGTTTTATTACGAAACTGATACTCAGGAAAACCACTCACACATTTTACAGAGCCATACCTGTTAAATCTCATATCCTTCCTTTCTTCTTTAGAAACCTGGCCTAAACTGTATCTCCGCACCGAGCCAGGAGTACTGTTGTCGACATTTATTTTCTCTTCAAAAGCCTGTATTTTAACTTGAAGCTTTTCATCTTCTTCATTTCCACTCACAACAGATTTTAAATCATCCAGTGGTACAGGAGATTCTGTTTCAGCATCATTTTCCATCCTAAGGAAGGAGAACACAGGGATTTAATGCTGGCACATTGTGTTCATAGCGATGCTGATGCTGCATTTCTGCCTGTGACCTGTATCATGTATCTGGTGAAATAATTATGTTTCAGCAGATATTCTCTTAGAGGTTGATTAATCATTTTCAGAAACATCATGATCAACGTGTCTCTTGGATCAGAAACACTGAACATCTCTGACAACACTGGATTAGAAACTGCATGTGCTGTATCTGCACAAGCAAACCCCAACTCTTTCC
>NW_009258951.1:3469323-3469981 GCF_000687185.1 Egretta garzetta
TTTCCCTGATAGTCCCACAGCAAAAAGTTTTTCAGCTGAACTTAAACCGTTCTCTCAAGCTTGCTAAACAGCAACTTATTGCATTATTTTCATAAACCAAAAGTACCGAACTACCGAACTACCGACCTGTCAGCCTCACCTCTGTGCCTGGGAAGATCATGGAACAGATCCTCTTAGAAGCTATGCTAAGGCACATGGAGGCCAGGGAGGTGATTCGAGATAGCCAGCATGGCCTCACCAAGGGCAAGTCCTGTCTGACGAACCTAGTGGCTTTCTATGATGGAGTGACAGCATCAGTGGGCAAGGGAGAACCAACAGACGTCATCTATCTGGACTTCTGCAAAGCCTTTGACACAGTCCCCCACAACATCCTTCTCTCTAAATTGGAGAGCTATGGATTTGATGGGTGGACTGTTCGGTGGATAAGGAACTGGCTGGATGGTCATGTCCAGAGGGTAGCGGTCAATGGCTCGATGTCCGGATGGAGGTCGGTGACGAGTGGTGTCCCTCAGGGGTCCGTGCTGGGACCGGTCCTGTTTAATGTTTTCATCAATGACTTAGACAGCGAGACCGAGTGCACCCTCAGCAAGTTTGCGGATGACACCAAGCCGAGTGGTGCAGTTGACACACCAGAAGGACGGGATGTCATCCAGAGAGA
>NW_009258951.1:3470498-3490379 GCF_000687185.1 Egretta garzetta
GGGGCTCTGAGCAGCCTGATCTAGTTAGCGGTGTCCCTGCTCCTGCAGGGGGGTTGGACTAGATGACCTCTAGGGGTCCCTTCCAACCCAAAACATTCTATGATTCTATGATTCTATGAAGTAGAGCTAATTGCGGAGTTTATAGAAGTCTGTGGCTTTAAAGGTTTGGCGAAAGTACATGCAGTTCCTACCAAATCATTGTACTATGAGTAAGAAAAATATCTTTCAAAACTCAGCACATGGACAGAAACAGGCTCAGGAAAAGTTCTAAGCAATATGACTGAAGTTCAGCAAGAGAGAGAAAATGAAGAGTTAAAATGAACTTGTAGGACTGCAGGACAAGCTGTTTTAAGTTTGACCACTATGTTAGTCTTAGAATTTGTAACCTTTTAATGCAAAATTTGAAGACAACTTCAAAATAAATTGAAGGGAAGCTCTTAATCTTAAAGAACAAAAAAAAAAAAAAAAAAAAAAAATCTGCTGTCAAATATACTGCTGGTAAAAATTTGCTTTCTAGTGATTACAATATCCTCTGACCAGTGAAAAACATTCCCTTTGTTCAAGGCCCGGCAGCGCTGCCGCAGGGGCAGTAATTGCCACCAGCCACAGCCCCAGGGCACAGCGGACGCCCTGCAGAGGGCCCCAGGATGAGAGATCCACCATCCCAGCCCAGGGCAAGGGGACTGCATGGTGATGTCCCACCCCACTCCACGCACAGCCACCTTCATGCCCAAAACCAGGTTTCCTAGATTAAGGTTTTCAGTCTGAGTGCTGGATTCCCCAAAACAGGGCTTCCGAAAACAGAGTTTTCTGGGTTCCTATGCAGCTCACAGCGAGACTCAGCTCCTCCAAATATTGGGCCATTCGCCAGAAACCTAAACCTTGGGTATCCAGACTCTCCCTTGAAGATGCTGTTTGGCCTTTATGCGGCAGCCGGACGGAACTTCTCAGGGGACCACCAGCATACTGTGGCAAAAGCACTCTTGCTCCTTCCCCTTTTCATCATGGGGGTGCCTTCTGCATTTTTATGTTCCCGTCTTACTCCTGCAACTGTGGAGTAACTGGGCCATATAATCATGAAAGCAGCACAAAGTCAGAAATCTCTTAGAGAACTAAGGGGTATTTGACAGTATTTATTTTTTAAACTCTACCCACAGCTCTAAAACAAGCTCATTTTTCTTCTGACCATTTCTTCATTGGTTTGTTTTGTTTTGTTTTTTTCCTGACAAGCAAACATCTGAATAGCTAAATCTGCAAGATACGGATATGGGAAGCCACAAATGAGAGTTTTAACACAGCACTTTCAAAGCAGCGGAGTCTCAACAAGCCATGCTCACAGTCGGGAAGCCTATTAAAACCTCCCCAATACTGCAAATTACCAATTGTAGAAACAAAGCATATTTAAAAAAAAAAAAAACACAACCAGGAATACAGCATCACAAAATGCACTTTTTCATTTGTTTTGATAAAGGCAGCTCAGGATATTTCTCAAGGGAGTTGGCAAGTTTTGTCTTGTTTTGTTTTTAATTTAGGCAAGATCTCATATTAACAATGAAGAACACTTTGAAAAAAAATTATTCTTCTGCAATAAAGAACCTTGGTATGACCTTTGCTAACAAATCTTTCTGGAGATGTGGGACGAGATTTAATTTATTAGAAAGCTGTCACTCCAACATAACTCTCAACACTGCTCCCATTGTGGGAACTAAGCACGGAGAAAAATGTCTGTTATATATGTATATACATATAAAGCCCTCTGGCTACAGAGAGGGGATTGATGGACTGATGGGGTTTATGAATGACAGACCCAAACCAGCAAGCCTTGACAGTGTTTGGAAATAAAAATGGCCTTTTATAACAGCACCTTTTTGTCCAGTATTCTCCCGTTGAGCTCTGACGGCTTTGTGAAGGAAATAGAAAATGCTTCTGCTAGGGGAACACATTAATAAATCCTATTTGCCATGGGTAAAGCAGCAGTAAGTTGGTGCATACAGGGCTCATCGGTGCCTGGTGCTCCTCAAACGACCACCTCGGTTTTGGCCCTGTTGGTGCCCAGGATTTCAGAGCAACGGCGAGCGCTGTGGGAGGGAGGGCTCAGCCCTGGGCATGCCCCCAGGGCACCACTTGCTCTCCTGTGCTTTGAGCTTTGCGCTCGCACCAATTTCCATGAAGCCAAAAGCACATACCCTAAGCAAAACGTTCAATGAAGCCCCCACCCCACGCCCAACGGGATGCCTGGCAGGCCTTCCTGCTGGCCTCCCCTTCCAGCAAGAGTAAAATAAACCATTGTTTGAAATCTTGGCAAGAGACATTCGGTACATTGCTGAGGTTGCTGGAGCAGGATCAGCTTACACCAAAGCTTGGGCTGTTTTTGAGAGGAAAAGGATGCACAAACCTATCCAGAGATCATAAGGACCTGGCTTGCAAAGATAGTGCTCATCGATTCACTGCTTTTAAATTCTCTTGTAGAAAGAGATCTAAACATACAGGTCAGAGAGTCAAGAGTGATACATTAATTTGAAGCGCATTTCTCCAGACCACCAGCACTGCTATCAACATCACCAGTCAGGTGCTTAAAATGGGAAAGAGAGCATATACAAATAGAAATTGCTAAAAATGCACTTGAGATGGGATGGTTTCCAGGGCTTCAGTTCTGTGGATGGAGGCAACACAAATGGATCAAGTGCAGGTCCTTGTGGTTCATCAACGTGCAGAACATCATCACCACCTCAAATATGATGGAAGTGCAGATTTGAAGAAGGCAAGGGGTGGATAGCGATCTCAAAACCTCCGGCTCACAGTTGGGAAGCCCATCAAGAGCTTCCAAATATTGCTAGGGACGGATTACAGAAATGTCATCAGCTAGATAACATTCAGGGCTGAGGTGCTGCTGCAAGCTGGAGGCTGCATCCTCTGGCACTTCAGAGGCAGCAGGCTCGCAGCCTCTGCACTCGCAGTTGTCATGGGGGAGGTCAAAACATTTTGGAAGCTGGTGCTGGGGGACATGGGCAGTAGGCAGTGGCACGTGCTGCCTGGCAGGGCTGCTGCTCCCTGGGGCCAGGCAGGACACAGATGGGCAAGGGCTGGGCACGATTCAGGCAGACAGGCTTCTCGGTACCAAATTAAACCACACCATAGACCCTTACCAACATAAGAAAGTCTTAGATGCTGTTACAGCTCTCTTCACTGCTACAAATGTTGATTTAAAGAAGGACAAATACAGCAGAAAATGAAAGGCAAATGAGTGGCGAATGGTGATGCCATGTGCTAGACCTATCCTTTCCTTCAAGGAGAAAAGATAATTTCATCCAGGCACTACACTCAAATGAGCAGTACTGGTATAGCCCGTTATGCTCAGTTCTTACCCAGAATGAGGGTTTGGAAGAGTCATTAAATTTTCTTCCTTTCTTTCCTTTCTTGCCTTCTTTTAATTGACCATGCTATACTTCTACGTTGGATCAGTCCATTAAAACTCGGTATGCGTTCTTAAAAAGCACCTCTGAGACTGAATAACTTGCAATTTTGTGACAGTAAGGGGCAACAGAGCATCGCATGGTTTTAATCATACTCTCCACTAACTGCATGTAAAATTCCGTGTGTCAAACAACTCCAAGCCAGCCATCGCCCTGAAGAAATCAGTTTCTCCTTATGTAAACACATGATTCTGGAAGGAACGGTTATAATCCAGCCACACATTTTATAATCCTGTTTTCCTTTCACAGCATAAATACCCTGGATTGCTGCTCTTTAAAAAACACTGCAGCTCAGTAACTGCAGAAGCTCTGGAGTTAGGAGGGTATTTCCATTTTGACACCTGGACACCACTTAGACTAGTACAAGTCAGAAGAAACTCCACTTAAATGAGTGGAGAACTCTCATTTTAGCCTTAACCACTGCTTCGTACTTTTCCCTGTCCAATCTAGCTGATACTATGTTTGATTCAGGCCTGAAATGTAAACTCAAAGAATACCTAAAAACTGTAATTTTGAAAAATCCGTGTTTCACTCCGATCTCTCACAGCCACATTGAGGTAGTAAGATGATGGCAGCTGAAAGTCAACAGGGAACCAGGGTTACAGAGGATTAGGCAGATGACGGAGGAAAAAAAATAAAATAAAATAAAATAAAAATAATCAAGTGGCACGTTGAGGTAGTAAGACGATGGCAGCTGCAAGTCAACAGGGAACCGGGGTTACAGAGGATTAGGCAGATGAAGGAGGAAAAAAATAAAATAAAATAAAAATAATCAAGTGGCAGATGGAGAATAAGGAACAACTTCAGAACGGTTTGGCAGAAAGGCTCCAGGCCCTGCCGCTGGCCTGAGACAGCAGCGTGCGGGGAGACCCCGCTGCAGCAGACACGTCCCGGGACACCACTCCTTACCCCGAGGAGAATTGGAACAGTTTTTCCTTCCCATCGTTTCTGGCTACGCTCACACCTGCATCATGGTGAGAGGGGCTGCATCACAGGGACTGTCCTGTCTCGTAAAAGCAGCAATCTATGCACAGAAATGTTAAAAACTGCTAACAACAAAACAAACAGCGTGGAGGAACGTCTATTTTAAGTTCCTTCTACTGCAGATGCAAGGCCAAACTCTGCCCTGCCTTAAACCAGAATAAACTCTGAGCAGCTCCACTGCAGCCCTGGGATAAGGTGGGTGCATTTGCATCGCCTGCCCCCACACATGGCCCTCCAGAGTCCGTCCCCCTGGCCCCGTGACAATTTCCATACTCCAAAGACAGGAATTACATTTTCATTCACTTATATGCACGGCGGTGTTCAAACTTGTCACTCAGAAGCAAATACAACTTAAAAAAGCAACCATCCAAAGCCTTTTCCCTTTGTGGTCAGTATAATCAGTAGATTTTTTTTCCTGAAAGAAAATAAGGATATTTTCTGAAAAATCCACTGAAAAATACTGTAATTTCCTCCCTTCTCCTCCCCCAGACTCTCCACCCAAGTAGTATTTTGCATCTGTAACCACACACACGCAGATGAAGAAGCCTCTACTCCTCAGTAAAGCAAGTCCTTAACAAAGGGGAGGTTTTGAGAGAAATGGAGAAACACAGCAACAACATTTCCATGAAAACCTTTTCTTGTTTTTTACCAGCTCTAGTGATAGATGCAAAAGATAAGGAATAGGAATACCACAATGTTTTAGCAAATAAAATAATTTTTCCAACATAAACGAAGGCGCATGGTGGGCTGCATGGATAATTATTATGCTTTGTTACTGAAGCCTCAACTCCTGCACTGCTTCATTGCAGCTCCCAGAGCACAGCATCTTCCTGGTCCCCTTCACAGAGGGATACCTGGCATACTCCTCTTCGCAGATGAACTTGACTAGCTTGGAAAATGCGTATGTCATTTCATGCCCACTTTGCTATCTCCACTTAGGCTTTCTCACTGTCTTGAATGAAAATTTTCATAGAATGAGTGCCGAGGGCTCGATACAGCAGAGGTTTCTGCCACCAGGTGAAGTTCGGATGTTTCTTACAGCCTCATTGTAAAATGAGGGACAATATCAGAGTTCCTCTCCTTTTTCATTTTTAACTCTCTCCAGGATACCAATTAATTCTTTCTCAAATGACCTCAGTGTTTTGGCTCCAACTCCACAAGTCTGTCTCCAAGGCTATCCTTCATGGTTATGAGTTTTCTGACATCTGTGTTAAATTTTATCATGGAATTACTATTCCTTTGTGCCCTCTTGACCTATTTCAGTATATACAATGCTAATTATAAGTCTCCTCCTAATTAAAAATGACTACCACCATATATTTAAATATAACACTTCTATTCTTACCACGACAAATGCAGCAACGCTCCTAATGCTGTAACCTTAGGATACACACTTAAAAGAAGCTGAGCGAGCACATCTTTTTATACAAGCTTAAGAATTTTTTTCCAGACTTTTTTAGCAAGCCTTTATCAGGGAGCTATGCCAGTTATTGTTCTCACCAGCTTCACTGGTTATCTTCTCGAATAAACCCAATGATAATTACGTAGCCTGACTTCACCAATTTATTTTTAACTGAAGCTTTTTTAGATTCCCTTAGTCTGCTTATCTGAGACATGGCTTTATTCCTGTTCTTTAAGTGCTAAAACTTGAATAGCTTCTTTATTCTTCAGTGCCAAATGACGCAATTTCTGTTGTACGCTGTTCAGAGATCATTCTGCCTGGTAGCATGAAGCTGGTGTCTGCAGTGCATCTACAGCTCTTACTGCGACCCTTTAACTACAGATTTCTGCTTTACTGTCAATCATCCTTATGCTTGTGTTTGAAATGCATACCTCAAGTTACTTCTACAAGTAGGGATGTTGCCCATCAGGCGTTTGTAAACTATTTTATGCGCTTACCTGACCCTGTAAGTTGCACAATCCAATGGCTGAGTGAGTATACACCGCAATGATACAAGAGGGATATCAAGATTGATTTGAAAATGGCAACGTAGCAACTTATAGGAACTGCAGTACATCTTTCTCGCAGCTGATTGTTCATTCGTCTCAACTTGAATATATTTGATATAAATTTATACTGCCTTACACAGCCATGGAGATGGCTGTTGGGCTTTATCATACAAAAACTAGCTTTACCTGGCTCCGCACACATTGTCGTTCTCTAGCTGTCGGACGAGGAGCTTGGCTATGGCAGTGAAGCTGTTACTCATGCGGTAGATATCTCTGCTCTGGGTGCCCAAGATGCTCGAGAAGGTGTCAGTGAGACTCTTAATTTCCAGCAACAGAATATGGTGAAATGAGTGCTCCATGTTGGCCAGCTGGTTCACCAAATACATCAGGCATATTCTGGCTCGCTCCTACACAACACAAGGAGATAAAACCAGTTTTAAATAAATTAATTCATTGTTTGCTTGTGTAAGGGAGGTTTGTGTGCGTGCTGCTGATTAAAACACTGTCATCAGGGAATAGTGACTACCCCATGGTAACTAACAAAAGGGCAACTACATCAAAAACAGAGTTTATTTTTGTGTGCTATTGGCATTACATTTATTCCGCTTGGTATTACCCAACCTGGCCTAACATGAGTACACCTAGTCTCCTCCTCAAACCTAGAGACAGAGTCCCTAAAACCTCTTTGAAGGGCCTTGCATTGCTCTAGGGTGGTAGATCGGCCTAGCTCAGTGATCAGAGCACCAGCAGCAGACCTATCTCCTCTTTCATCTTTGATGAGCCTTATGAGCCTGGCCAAGCTACTTCACACACCTATACCCAGTTTCTGTACCCTTTTTTTGCTTTATTATGTGCTGTTTGTGGCAGGCAAACTCTCTTTTAAGGGGCCAAGCGCTCACGCACACTGCTCCAGTTCACAGGGTCTTCTCCCCCAGGGTCTTTCTCCTCATGTCCATACCTGACCTGTTGCACGTTGAGCTTGCAGAGGCACTAGCACAGACACAAACATAGAATAGAATCATAGAATCATTTAGGTTGGAAAAGACCTTGAAGATCATCAAGTCCAACTGTTAACCTAGCACTCCATCCCACCACTAAACCATGTCCCTAAGCACCTCATCTACCCTTCTTTTAAATACCTCCAGGGATGGGGACTCGACCACCTCCCTGAGCAGCCCATTCCAGAGCCTGACAACCCTTTCTGTGAAGAAATTTTTCCTAATGTCCAACCTAAACCTGCCCTAGTGCAACTTCAGACCATTTCCCCTCGTCCTATCGCCCGTTACCAGGGAGAAGAGGCTGACCCCCACATGTCAGAACCTGCCAGCAGACCTCAGCCCAACAGACCCAGCGGCTCAGGTCTGCACTGCTTTGTGGCATTGCATGACCCATGACTGACTGCGGTCTTGTGTCTTCATTACAGCCTCATTGTATTAATGGGCTAATGTCCAGATTTGTGCTTTGTCCATGTTACTCTCCACTCCATAACTGCAAATAATCAAGGGTCGCCAGGCAACTGCAGAGAATTCTGTGTATGCCATTAGCTGTTACAAATACTTTGCCAGGACCAAAGATCTATTTTTCAGACCATAACATGTTTCCCGGTCGCGACTTCCTTTCTGGACCTGTTGGGTGTTGCTGATTTGCTATATTTAGCAGTGTCACCTAAGAGCCTGTCATCACTGGTGCTACTCAGACTCAGCGGGACTCCACCGGCACAGCGTCGGCAGAGGAGCGAGGTGCAGTGGGCCAGAGCGGGGGGACTATCAGCATCTCTTCCTGCTAATGGCAAGGGGTTAAAGTGCCTTGTAAATCACAGGGGTTCTCTCCTTTCACAGCAATTCATTTAGGAGCAATGCTCAGATTAGACTTGTGCCTAACATTGCAACAAAGAGAAGTTTAAAATGAGATTTTGTTTCAAGATCTCATCACACGCGATAAGGCGCTCGCTGGAAGCTGTATCAATCACTGCCAATGCACTGAAGTCTGATATGCCCTCTGTAAGCCAAAGCTTTGCTAGCCAATTTTCAGGGGGATATGATCTCGCCAATTTATCAGCAAGATCACATCCCCCAGAAATTAGGATTAAAGGGGCTGTTTCAGATCATAATATTAAACATGCAAATATTTTCTACCAAAGATACTTTATCATCTCTGCTTGGCGAGGGCACACAATTCCCGTTCCAAATATTTCTGTATGTACATGTACAAATTCGCATACTGAAACAGAAACCCCAAAGATTAAGAGATGCATTAGGGTTTTTCAGTTTTGTTATAATTGTCCTAAATGTATTAGGTTGTACAATCCTAAAAATATCTAAGTGGGAAAAGCAGCAGAGAAAGAGGCAGTTAGCTAACTCAGGTTCTCATATCGGATCCTCCACTGGGAAAGGCTGAGAGAGTTGGGCTTGTTCAGCCTGAAGAAGACTGAGAGGGGACCTCATCAACACATACAAATATCTTAATGGTGGAAGTCACGAGGATGGAGCCAGACTCCTTGCAGTGGTGCCCAGCAACAGGACAAGGGGCAATGGGCACAAACGGAAACATAAGAGGTTTCAGTTGAATATGAGGAAGAACTTCTTTACTCTGAGGGTGACAGAGCACTGGAACAGGCTGCCCGGGGGGGTTGTGGAGTCTCCTTCTCTGGAGATATTCAAAGCCCGCCTGGATGATGCCCTGTGCAACATGCTCTAGGGGAACCTGCTTTAGCAGGAAGGTTGAACTAGATGATCCCCTGAGGTCCCTTCCAACCCTTGCCATTCTGTGATTCTGTAACCTGGTGCAGCTCCACCTCAGTGCAACCCACTTGGTACTCAACAGATTCTTACAGAAATTGGGGGATGTTTTGCTTTTAGAGCCTGTGCTGAAACACAAGCAAAGGTACTTTAGGAAAATAAAAAATTCTCTTCTTCCCAAAGGTCAGAAGAAAAGGAGGGGAAGTCACGTACCATACACATCTGCAAAATGCGGGGCAATACCATTATTACCGCTTCTCTTCTGGGACCACGAAATAGAAGAGAAAAAAATGCTGAAAGTTTGATTCCAAGTACAGCTGGGCCACAAAAATACATGGGGGACTTCAGCAGAACATGGCCCAAGCATCACAAGCACGACATTTTTTGAAGAAAAAGTCAACTTATTTCAAACAAAAGAGGACCTGCTACACCATGCCATGACAAAGATAAATGAGAAAAGCGTATCAGACAAATTGCTTCCCTTCAGCCATATGGGGAAAAACTACAGCTACGTCCTCAGATGGGCTGGGATGGTGTGACTGAATGAGCTTTTTTCTCAATGGCTTGAAAGAGGTTGACTTTTTGGTACATATTCACTAGTTTATTTGGAAGACAATCCTCCCTCCAAGAGATAAACACAGGCTCAATTAACATTTAAAACACATTTTTGTTTCCTAAACAAACTGTGCAGTAGACATAACTGGAAGAGAAGTTTTGACCATTTTCATGTCACTTTGATCCAGCTGGAGTGTCTCCAGCCATGCTGAAATGCTGCTACTCGCCTGGAGTGAGGTTAAAGAACAATAAACTCTACTGAGTAATATAATATGTAACTGTTATAAAAAAAAAAAAATACAGCAAAATAGCTCAACATGAAAGCAGTCATTATCCCTGCCACAGTTTTTATCCAAAAATTTTCAGAAAGTCTGTTTGGATATACATAACCCATTGTTATTTTAACAATGCTTATTTTATGTATTCATGGATTTTTTCATAAGCATCCCTTGCATTTTATGGCATTACATCTGCCAGTAGGTGAAGATCTAAAATACAAGCAATGAGGCGTGGCAAAGTATTTCACTTTATCTTAAAATCAGGCTCAGGAGACTATAAAAGAGATCACAAGGCTTTCACAAGTAACTCCGATTTCCAGGTGGTTCAAAACATACAGTTATTGAAAAAAAAAATTTATTAAAATGTTCGATTGACCTATGCCCCAAGGTGGCGTTTTGCTTTGCACAGATTTATGGTTAAGGGACAAGTTCTGATTTCAACTTCACCCATGAGACTGTCTCTGACATCAACAGAAGCGGTGCGTATAAACAAGGGGGCAACCTTTGAAAGAAAGGGATCTCTTTTCAGCCAAACCTCTCATCTCTCCAGGGGTCTGTCTGAACTGCCAAGGTGGAGAGTGCAGTTCAGTGAAAGCACAAGAGGTTGCTTCTAGAAGCCAGCAGAAAGGATTTTCTGCTCTTATCTGCAATCTATACCATAAAGAGCCGAGCCTCAGTCCTTGCCATCTCTTTTCCCCAAGTAAACCACCTGGTGAAACAAAATGTCAATGAATAAAACTCCAACCCTACCATTGCCGTTTCATTTCCCGCTTGTTTTGCTTGGCCAGGAAGGGGATGTTGATGCTGATTCATGTCTATAAGTAAGAACCAGCAGCATATCTGTAACATGGCTCCGTCACAGGGAAAGGAGGATGGGGAGAAGTGACAACAGAGGTTTTCAGGAAGGCATTGCCATGGCAGGCTATGAGACGAGACCGTCAGCAGTGCATGTGTCTGCAGCGACCATTTTGCTGCTTGAGCGTTTCTACTTGGACCTGACCTAAATAAATTATCTGGTTATGGTAACGCTTTGCAACTTATCAGTTACGCTCAGATCAGAGTATTATTTTAATTCTTTCTTGTGGGTGCACTCATTGTGCACTGAGCCTTTAAGATCGGTCCAGCTTTTATGATGCCAGATGTGTTTCTGCTTATTTTATCGCGGGCTGATTGTCTGCATTGCAGTGAGTGATGCCCCATACAACAGTGAAATCCATAGCATTTTTTTTTTCCTTTCAAGAAGCCTGATCTGCATGGGAACATCTAGAGACATGACCTGTCTCTTGGCTCACGAAGAGGGGGGACAAAATCTGCACAATTAACTTGCCGGAGTAAAACAAACAAAACCCTTACAAGGGAAAAGGACTATGAGAGATGCACCATGTTACTAAACACACAAGAGCCACAGGACCCTTCAGTCACCACATCTGGTCTGATGCAACCCCAGGCAATTGTGGACCAACAAATGTACTGCCAAAGCAGCTCCTCATACCCCCACAAAACTGTGGGCCACAAAGCACTCAAGGCTCCTGAAATAAAATAAAAAAATCCTTAGGGTAAAGAGACAAAACTCACAAGTAGAAGGTGAGAGAAAGACCATCAGTTATAAAGTCTGTCAAGGGAGAGGGAGCTTGCTATGTGAAGATGCCCAGGTGATGAAGGGCATCACAGAAGAAGCAAAAGCCCCACGAAACAAAAGGATTCCAGAGGGACAAACCAGGAAACTTTAAGCTCCCTCCCTTCCTCCCCACCCCCCCAACTCTATCATAAGTTTTGCACCCAAAATGGTAACTAGCCTTGGCTCCAGCGTGAAATGACAGCCATCAACCAAGCACATTTTAAAGCTCTTTCTGCACCATTTTTACCAGAGGGAATAACTGGCCTGGCAGCTTGGCACTGCCAGAAGTACATCCAAACCTTTTGGGAGCACCAGCAACACAGAGGCATGGCTCCTCGCTCAGGAAAGGGCAGGAGGCACCAGGTCTTCCAGCAGAGAGCAGCAGTGCTAGACTGCTCATGGGCAGGGCTGGGGCAGCCATGGCAATGCAGACGATGCCTGACACCTACTTGCTCCTCAGGATGCTCCAAAGCTCCTGTGTATTGTGCTTGGACCTCACCTGGAGAGTTTGCCTTTGTTTTCACACTAAGATGTTCTCCCTGGCTCGAGCCTGAGTGTTAAGAGCCTCTTTTTTCTGCCACCTCAGCTCCTCTGCCCAGCACAGAGGAGACAGGACAGAATGGGGACAACCTCCAGAGAATATCCAGTGGTGAGGTTTCAACATGTGTAACCTGCATCCAAATGACACCATTGTGCAAGCCTGGCACTGACATCGGGAGCCTCACGGATGGATATGGCTCAAAGGTGATCGTAGAAACAAAATCAAGTCACTGGTAGTTACCTGCACATTTCAGTCAGGGCAGATCTTCCATAATTCAGATATTTTTTAGAAAACAAGAGAGGAGAGGAGCCATTTGTCTCATGCTGGGAAGTTTACTTCTGCCACCCTTTGCATGTTGCTTTTACCAATGTTTTTGAGTATCTAGTGAAAGATCTCCCGAATGCCACTAAAACAGAGCCCACTACAAACAAATGAAAAGCGTGCCATCCCTCCAAACACGCAGCAGTCGTGGCGGCAGAGCGGGCTGGAATGCAGTCTGCTGCTAAGTCAGCAGCTTCTTAGAAAAATAAAACATATGACATGGGACATGATGCCAGTTACTCGACACTTACAAGAGATTGGAGATCATTCAATGCAAGCTTGCCCAGGCTGCATGTGTAACACTTGGTAGCTACGTGTATCTGCACAAACCAACAGATTAAAAAATATAAGGAGAAAATGTTCTGCAAATTATTTCTTTGTAAACTTTACTGTAGTCAATAATTTCCAACAATACATGAAATACAACATGTCCAGTTGGTTCCTTGCTTATTCTTGGCATTGGTATAAAACAATAACAACAACAAAAGGCAAAATAAGTTCAGTCCCTTCTAAGTAGCAGAACAGATCAGAAAAGGGGCCTCAGAGACACTCACATGGGAAGAGCTGGTTCAACACGCTAAAATACAGAATCCAAATTAAATCCTTAAATTCTGATCCCAGCTGTGCTCATTTGAGGATTAGCTAGTTATATGCTGTGAAGCTTCTAGGAAATGTTGATTCTTAAGTACTAAACACAGAACTAAATGTGGTCAGCTGCAGCTCTTATAAAGGTAAATTCTGCTGGGGTGATGTATGTAAACAAGGAGAGAACAACAAACTTCATTTGGTTTACAGTCTTCAATGTGCTTTTGACTTCTTCCCCCACCCCCTGCAACAGAAATGAGATTTACAAAGCCAAACCAAATCTGTTTCTGATTCTTACAAGATAAATTGCATTTTAAACTAATATAAAGCTCAAGATCAGCAGAACTAGCAAGTGTAGTGTCTTCCTGTGCTGTACCCACAGCAATCAGACACCCGTCGCCCAGCCAACAGACAAGTGCCAAAGGAGAAAGGATTGGCCTTATTGCAACAAGTGAAATAAGACTTGGACAACAATTCTGAATTACTAAAAAGGTTGTGCAAAGGAAAATTTCCACTTAAAATTCCCTGCATTTCTCAAGTGTTTTGTTTTACCTTCAGCGACACGTAACGGGGCATAACACACCCTAAAGCCCTGTGATGGCTTTGCCTGACGTGCCTGCACCATTGAGTTGCACTGCCAATCCTTCATCCAGCAGAGCTGTTGCCCAAATGCACCGACAGCTGCCGGCGAGCTGTGGTACAGGGTGCAGAGCCTAACCCTCCAACGATGCCCACTCCTGAGATTTAAGGGACTAACTTGGTTAGGAGCCAAAAGAAACTATTCTCTCTGGAGACAAAAGCCTCTCTGGAGATTCTCCAGTGACCACTATTGTTGATGCGAGCACATCATTATCTGTATCTAAACAAGTAAACAGAAGAACTGTCATCTTAAAAGTGAAAGATGAATATGTGGAGAATTTTCCCCCACACAGCAGAACAACTCAACTTTTCTCCCCTCCTCCCTCCAAACCGGCCTACAGCAGAGTCAAAGGAAGGACAACCAAAAACTCTGATGCAGAAAGGCAAAACCTACAGTGAAATCTCTCACCTTTATGCAGACAAACTCCAGTTTACTTAGTGCAAATTTTGCCTCAAGGATCACTGAAAGGACATGGAAACTGCAGGATTCAGCTCTTTGCTGAAATAAATTATCCAGGTTACTGTATGGCAGGCATCAGTGCCACACTTCAGCAAATGGTTAGATTTATTACAGACCATTCATTTTCTGTTTTATAATTGAGTTTTGTCACAGCCATAAAAATTTGAATTATTTACCAGAAACATTTTGAGTTCAGCAGAATATTATTTTTACCTTTACAGAATCGTGATTTGAGGCAGAAAGAAAATGTCTATCAGCAGTGGTGAAAGACACATAAGTTCATACAAGGGAATGAAAATAAAATCTCGTTAAAAATCATGATGTGTTACAAGTAAGTCTAACCAGTTTGGTGTCCTCAGGACACCCAAGGTCTTGAGCAATCAGGTAGTTTACGAGTGCATGGTCATAATCTCCTCCAGGCTGCATTTTTAGGATCTGGGGATAGCAGCAGGGTCAGATGAATCTCGTTGGGGTCTAAGGCATTTCCCAGTCCCAGCGGGACAGGGCTAACATCAGATCTTCATGAGCAGCATACCTCACTGCTGGGGATGCAGGGGTCTTTGGGCCGCTCATGGGAGCTGGTATTTTGGGGAGGGCAGAGGGCTCTGGGACCTGATTGCTGCCTGACTCTTTCTGTACACGCTGTGTGTTTGAGTCTGTTCATGGCACCTGGATTAGGTGAATGTCTCTCCCACATCCAGACCGCACATTTATAACTAAAGCAAAAACTTCAGTGCAAATTCATTATGTTGCCATAAAACTCCCATAATTTTTTAGGAGCTTGTCACTGTAAATCCTTTTTAGACATAATGTTCCCATTGAGTCAGATCCCAAACCAAGATGTTCTTGTGATGAGGCTTGAGCCCAGCATCACCACTGAGTGTTTTCATTATAAAGACATTCATCTGAAGTATCCAATCAACTATGGCTACAAAGCCAAAATACCTGGATTACACTATACGAGGAAGTCCATATTTCACTGCACAATTACCACATTCCTGTACGATATCATACAAAGGGTGTGCAAAATATGTTTTCCTTTTCCTCTGCCTTTCATTGCACATACAGGTACATTGCAACGTAACTTAGCTAAGCCCTTGGAATAATGACAATTATATGCTTTTATCAAATAGGTGTTTTAGCCATTCCGTAAAAAGACAATTTATATAAACAGAACATACATGTGCATATAACAAAAATAATAATTTTTATATATATTTACAGTTATGAGAATTTAAATATTTATCTTTTTCATGCTCACTAATGTCTTCTAGAAAGTTTCTTTCTTTCCCACTAACCTGAACCCCATTTCTGCAGAGCCCCTTTACTATGTGACTGTTCCTTGAGTAGAAGATTGAAGGGCAGTCTCAGGCACTAGAATACCACATCTGATTTTTGTGGTACTTGCTCTCCTAGCCATACTGGTATTATGGTCTAGACCTATCAAGGTCTTATGACCAGGAACATGTTCTGGTAGGGCAGCCTGGTTACTTGTGAAGAAAGGAATACTTAGATGTATTACTTTATACAATATTTAGGGACAAAAAAAAAAAAAAAACCAAACCCAAAAGACAAGACAAACCCATACCCATATTTGATTAACTTGAGGGACCAAAAGGACAAAAGGTCACTTACCATACCTTTTAAATGTCTGTCTTTCCACCTGTTGGAGAAGACAAGGGCTTTGGGTGGGACTAAGGGGACCTGAGATTTTTGGCTAGTTTGTTTTTTGGGGTATTTTTCTAATTCGAAGGGAAATTTCTTAGTGTATTTAGGAATTTATGTAACTACTTTTGACCAGCTCAGAATCATAATCTGAGTTGGACAGAGGTGTAGGCAGAATCACCATTCAGCTTCCAAGTCCCTGGAAGAGCTTGACAAGGAAAGGAGGAAAAAGACCTGTAAAAAGCGGTGGAGGCAATGGTGGAAGGAAATTAAAAGGAGAGGCAAGGAGTTTGATGTGGTAACTTTACCTTTAAAGCTAAAATTACTTTCCACCACACTCAAATCCTTTTTACCACACACACAATGTTCACTTGGCCGCACTCTCTTTATGGAAAAAAAAAAAAAAAAACCAAACCCAAAAAAACCACAAACCAAAAACCAACCCAACCTAAACACCGACCAACCAACTTCTGTTGTTTTTAAACTTACCTCATCAATATGTCCAACAGCTCCAAAGATCTTTGCTGTTTGCCCAATCAAACTTGGAAGACTCTCACCAATTTCTTTCAGCATCGGAAGAAAAGTGGCTAAGGCTGTTGGTTCATAGCTGGATATTTCTGTAAGTATGTTTAGAATAATGTCGCTATGGTTGGGGTCTCTCAGGTGTCCAAAGACAAATTGTGAATATATTTTTAACTGTGAATACATATAACCAAAAGAGATATTGCACACTGGAGTGATAAAAATAAAACACTAGACTTTGATTTAGTAAAATAGTTTTCCACCCTTGCTGACCTTTGCACAGAGCTATTGCTGAGGTCAATCGAAGTTCAGCTCAACATATGGAATAAGGGTAAGCTGTAGCCTCGAGATATTGTAGTTATGCATATGGAAGTAAGGAAATGCCCCAAAAGACAAAAAACCACCTCACCAAATATTTCCCTTGCTCTGGGCCAGTCCTATACTTTTTTGATTAAAACAGACTTAGCCTTCCCCAATGATAGAGTAAATTAAAGTACTAGTAGAAATTTTTTGTTTCCACCGGAAACTAAATAACATGACAAGGTTAATAGCTGGAACAGAGGTAAAAATAAGAGGCAAGATCCTCATTGCACAAAAAAAATGCTGTAGGCAAGTTGTCTTGTAACAACACAATTTTCAAGAGGCTGAGGGTGTAGTCCTTAAAACCATCTCACAAACAGGACACAGTGTATACAACTATCTACTGAATGATTATTTTTCATATAAACACATGTACGCTAATACAACTCTGAGTCAGTGAAACCATTGCATCTGTGTAAAATACGTTTCAACACAGAAACAGGGCATAAAGTGACCCATTATTCTGTTATTTTTTTGTGGATTATCCCTTTTAGCAAGTCAATACCTATTGCTCCAGCAAAATACTGCAGGTGGGTGGCTGAATAAATTGTTAATAGTAATAAATGATAACAATAGTAATCACAATAATACAAAGCAACTTCAGGCACGCGTGGAGCCCCACAACAGGCAGCAGTGCCCCCTGGCCCCCTCCAGCTGCCAAGTCCCTTGCTTCCCAAAGCAGCTCTACTTCACCAGGGACTGTGTATTACGATAAAGTTTCCTTGGCTACCTGGGGAAAGACACTAACTATTGTTGATTCTTCTTTTCCAAAGATTTTATTAATTTCATACATTCACAAAGCAGGTAGTTTTGTGCCTTGTTCTAATGCACTGAGTGCTGTCAATGACATGCAATTTCCAAAGCATATTTTGCCTTAGTTAACCTATCTCTATCTCATGCCTAATCAATTCCTAACTCATTTGGATTTTCCTTGATACATAATTTAATACAGTTCATATATTCTAAGGGAAACATAGTTATGGGAATTCATACTCAGCTGACAGAGGAAGAGCCAAAAAAGTAGAAAACTGTTTTAACACAAACATTTTGGTCCAGCAGAGTCATTGTTATGTTCTCTTTAAGATTAGATGGAGAATTTGGAATGAAATTAAAGAATTCACGGGGAAGTAATGTAGGAAAGCACTGTCGTGCATGTCATGGGACTCCTCACTGTTCGGAGAGCATCTAAGAGACAGACCTTGCCAAGTCATCTAAAACAAATAAACTTCTCCAAAAGGAGGTGCAGCAGTAAGATCTTCCAAACACAGTTTTACCCCTAGTTCTTTTTTCCTAGCCACGATCTGGAAGAGCCTGAGGAGGTGGTGTTTTTCAGCTTGATCCAGCTGAGCCATCAGCGCCACCAGCTCCCTCAGATGCAGGTTTATCGGCTGCGGTTGCTTCTCGTACAGAGCAGGCAGGACACGCAACAGCATCGAGTTCCCTGAGAACAGAGCAAAGGAGAGGCCAGCGACTTAGTGTCAATTGGTACCCTACAGCTGCAGAGAGCCCTAGAAAATCAGCATGCACCTGGAGACATCCATTTTTAAGAATCTTCAGTACAAACCCAGGGAGGCATAAAACACACTATAGAAAAAAATATAGGCTGGGCCAAGAAGACAAATAAATAACCTAAATAGAATGAATCGTTGCGGGTGTAATAACGTAGGTGTAAAAAAAAATGAAAATCCTATTAATTATAATTTTCATTCTCAAGTACAATATCATGAGTGGTCTGCTTAAAGAGCTTTCAAATTTGGATGGTACTCTGTTGAGTGCTGGAGCAAACTAAGTGTGATATAAATTAAGCAAAACAAAAAAATAAAAAGAAGGCTAGAAAGCACATAAAAACTATATTTCTCCTTTGTCGAGATTCAGACTTTGACTTAAATAAGTAGCATATGGAAAGAATAGTTGGTTATTAAGAGAACTAAATGTGCATGACAGTAAATTTGCACATAAATAGTTAAGGATGCCATTTCCAGGAATAGAAAGGAGCCAGAGAGAGTCAACTGCAGACAGACAAAGATATGCAAAACCCTCTCTCGCACATTTTCTTAAGATGTCTGTGCATAATTCAATTTGAAGCCCAGGCTCATACCAAAATATATAACTTCACATTGCTGTACATGCCTGCCTCAATATATTTAAGTTTCACTTGAACAACATATGGAAAACATCTGCCTATTGCAATGAAGTATGGCTCCTTTTTGTAAACCCTTGAAAGTCCTTAAGGTCTTTTTGGATTTGATTTCCAATAGGAACTAGCACTCTGGCCTGCTGCTTTTTCTCCCATTTAAATCTGAGCCTTACAATTTTGGAAGATAAGCAGGTCGCTTCATGGATGGCAGCAAAAGGATATATGGGTCAGACTGGACCACATCATGCTCTTGCCAGATACAGAAAATGCACCCCAAGACACCGTTAGGTCTTGCAACATCACCTCTGAGCCAAGTAACTAACAAGTAATTCATTGCAGGTTCAGACAACTTTTAGTGGAACAGCTTGTAATGATCCCCAAGGGGTCCTTATGCTTCGGAGGAGTGCCTCCACGCTATTCAACCAGCCACACTTCTGCATCCTATCCTGAAGCATTTATTCTGCTTGAAGAATTGCTGCTTCTCCTTGAAGGCAGCTCTGAGCCCTCCGTACAACCACTGCCGTCCTGAAGGCAAGGTTCAGACCCCACCTCTACTCCCATAGACACAGCAAACGTCTGTCTTGTTTTGTTCTAGATACAAAGCACAAAGGCCAGTTGCAAAGGCAAGATATTTGCTGATTAATTACCCTAAACAGATTAGCAAGCTGTTCAGTTCTGGCCATTTTGTAGCCACATTCTTTGTGCAAATTTCTTCCTGATGTTACAGGCGAGTCTGTAAAAAAAAAAAGTGACTTTTTTTTTTTTTTTTTTTTTAAAAATTTGTCACTAATGTACCACGGGATTCATGCAAAGCACCAATTCACCCAAAGTTAGAACTACAATGGTGAGAGGATGTATTTGCTTGGACTTTTCTCGACTCACATTTGAGTTTGAAATTGAACAATTTTGTAACCGAATACACTAAAAATTTTTTTCTTCATAGAATCATAGAATCATAGAATGTTTTGGGTTGGAAGGGACCCCTAGAGGTCATCTAGTCCAACCCCCCTGCAGGAGCAGGGACACTGCTAACTAGATCAGGTTGCTCAGAGCCC
>NW_009258951.1:3490671-3510499 GCF_000687185.1 Egretta garzetta
CACGCTTCTCCTGATGCAGCCCAGAGTACGGTTGGCCTTCTGGGCTGCCAGCGCACATTGCCGGCTCATGTCCAGCTTTTCATCCACCAGCACCCCCAA
The DNA here is from genome assembly GCF_000687185.1 of Egretta garzetta. Classification (NCBI taxonomy): domain Eukaryota; kingdom Metazoa; phylum Chordata; class Aves; order Pelecaniformes; family Ardeidae; genus Egretta; species Egretta garzetta. The sequence continues at coordinate 3,490,771 of NW_009258951.1, forward strand.
GTCCCTCTCGGCAGGGCTGCTCTCGATCCTTTCTTCCCCCAGCCTGTACTGATACTGGGGGTTACCCCGACCCAGGTGCAGGACCTTGCACTTGGCCTTGTTGAACCTCATGAGGTTCACACAGGCCCACCTCTCCAGCCTGTCCAGGTCTCTCTGGATGACATCCCATCCTTCTGATGTGTCAACCAGATAACTCAGTGGTTATAGGAGTAAGTCCTTTCTTTGCACTTGCATACGTTTAGTTTCCACTGGAAGTTTTCTGCCCATATGGAGTGAAGCCCTTAAGCTCCAGTCAAATTTCAGCAATGGTAACAATTGCAAAAGATGAAATTCCCATGTTCCTGGCAAAATTAATCTCAGCTGTAAAAGTGTAAAGAGAAGGAATTCAGCACCAATGAACCAAAACTAGCAATTTAAACAAGGAAAGACAGCCACTAACCTGAGACCTGCTATTGCCTAAGCTGGGATGTCACAGGTAGGAAGGTATCTGGAAAGTAAGGCTCATTATTCAATCTGAGAAAACAAGTATTTTAAGTATTGGGTGTATTATAGGAGTGATGCAATTTGACATGACACAACACGATGGATTGCAGCCATGAAGCTTCTCTGAACAGAAATACTTTGTACAAATGCAAATGTGGACAATATCTTCCAGTTATCATACAGCAAACATACTGGGTTTATATTCACTAACCAAGATAAACAAAAAGCAAAGGCAAATTAGAAGCAACTCCATCACTTTGGAGTGATATTTAAATGACCTCACTGACATGGAATTGCTTTTAATTGAATAACCTGTCTATACAAGCTTGTAAACAATCCAAGCAGACATCACAGTTTGTGTCTGTTCTTCATATAACTTAAGAAAGGCCATGAGGCACAACCCAAGCCACTATTTTCTTGCATTTTCACGTTTTGAGTTAGCTCTGAGTACCTCTTGCCACTTGTTTGTCGCACCTCTTCAAGTTTCTAAAGGATTTATGCCCATGCAGCTCACCAACCTTTTGATTCTCAGAGCTCGGGCTGTCAGAGGCAATATTGTGCCCGTTCCCAAGTAATTCGCTTTTTTTCCATCTTGCTTCATCCGCCTCAGTCTAAACTCAGAGCCTGAAAAGTATGTTTGTTGTCCAAGAATGGAAAAACATTATGCTCAACTCCTTAATTACCTTCTTTCCCTCTTCCTTCCCCTACCACCCTTAGCCCCAGTACTTTCCAGATTAGATTTTCTCAGACTTTCCAGGCAGACCACACACTGGGAATTATGCAATTCAGGCAGAAACTAATGTACAGTTGAGGACATTCGATGGCTTTGCACCACTGGCTGCAAGTCAGGCAGGGAAGAGGCACGTACAGCAGGAGCAACCACGACTTCGGGCTGGGGTGGCGCCGGCCCACCCAGCTGCCCCAGGACCATGGCCCGGGCACACTTTGGCTGTGCTCCACACACACATGAATTGCAAAGGTTGCCTTGTGCTCAGTCCCTGCTCTGCCCCACCCAGCAGCATAGAGAGCTTGTTAAAAAAAATGAGCCTGGTTGCACGCTGCATATGTAATGCAGACGGAAAGAGCTCTCAAAGCTATACAGCAGCATTTCGACATTCGCTCCAAATTGAGTCTTCAGAGATAAAAGCCCATGTACCAAGACTCATTTTTTTCCCTGGGAGGACTCAAGTTAGGCACATGCCTCCCTGAAAACGTTCACCTCTACTTTACCAAACTTTTGAGGTTTCTAATATATTGCTTCAACGTTCCTACTTATTATTTGCATTTGCAGGAGAGCAGCTGGAGACCCCGCAGTGGCAGGAACCCCATCCACACACAGGGTGAAACAGTGAGATGGTTTGGCACGTAGGAATAGCACAGTACCGTGGCCAGCAGCCCAACGCACAGGTAGCCCAGGTTTGCATGAGCAAGGCTGGGTACTGGGAGGCACCTGGTGCAGCAGCACCAGGCTCTGACCAGCAGTGGGCTCTGCTGGGGGGCATGGAACCAGCCTGGAGGAGCCAGGGAGTGGGCAGGGGGCTGGGGAGCCAGCAGCTCCGGCCTTACCTGCCTCCTCAGCAAAAGGTGACATCTGCAAAAGTGCCTCCTGATCCCGGCTGCAGGAGGGGGCAATGGCTGAGGCCACACACGCCGTCTCTGCTGCCTCGTGCAGCCGTACCTCCTGCTCCTGGCCCAGGTGCCGGGGGCAGAATGAGCAAGAACATAAGCAGAGGGCCCTCTTTACACACGCCTGCGTACAGTGATAAGGGGCTAAACCAGAGACTCAAGTGGAAAGGGAACACAGCTTGCAAGTTAGATGCAATTACGTGGGGTTTTTTTGCTATTCTCTGAATGTTTCATAGCCAACATATAATTTGAGCCATATTACCCCTAATCTCACCTAAGCAATGCATCTCTGAAATAATTAATGGCCCATTGAACTCATAAGCTTTCCAGAATTTAAAACAGATTAACACCAATAACAATAATACTTAGCACTAGATTAATGTCTAATCCAAGGGTGCCTTGTTTTGTTTTTTCAAAGTTAATAGAAACAACTCTAATCGTGCAGCTGCCAATCTACACGCTCCCGAAACAAGATACTAGCAGTAACCTATTATCCACATAGTTATGATGCTGTCATTGGTAATTAAGGCTAGAAAAGCAAAACTCTAATAAGCTGTCTTTAGGAGTTCTCCTTTATTGCTTAAAGCAGTAAACTGTCAGTATATGATAGAAGTTTTTATACATAATGATCAAAAAACCCTACAATATTTAGGTTAAACCATACACGTGTATCCAAACCAACTCCAGGTATGTTTATTTTTCTACCAATCCCCTCCAGAGCCCTGGCACATACCAACTACAAAACGAGTTTGCAGAGAACACTTTCCTTCCCACAAATAACACAAAATAACATAATCAATGAAGCCAGTGCTTGTAGGCAGCGAGCTCCAAGTGCTTTCATCCCCCACTCTCACCCTCGCGTTGCTGCGATCTGCTCTCGGAGGGGAAGCGGCAGCTCGCAAGAGCAGCTTTCCCCATTTCTTCCCCTCTGCGAGTCAGTACATCTCCCCCCAGCGCAGACCTGGAAGGCTGGAATTGAGCAAGCTGCACGCCCCCTTCTCCTCTCGGCCAAAACCAACAGCCAGAAGTGCTCTTATTACAACACTGGCACTAGCATTGCTCATTCATTCAAGCTGAGGCGCTCGGAGCATTTATTAGGGGCTCGCTGCGTCTCACTCACAGTCTCGTCTCTGCCGAAGTCTGACTTAGGCTTTATCTCCCGGCAGCCCAGCTATTTGCAGGAAGCAGCTAGAGAATGCTGCCCCAAGAAATACTTTCTCTGCTTACGCTGTTCTGTGTTTTCAGGGCTTCTGTTTCTGTTCTGGATGAAGATGATGACTATGATCTCATGTATGTGAACCTGGATAATGAAATTGAAGGTCCAGTTCTTGGTACGGAGGAAAGTAAGTAGATTTAAATTAAATTTGTCAAGTGCAGAATTGCGTTCTTGTAACAGTTATTATTACAAACTCAATTTTTTTTTTCAGAGGAAGAAGAATGTGCTTGTACCAGTAGATTATTATGAACAGCAAATGCTAAAGCACTTGGATGGTGTGCCCTGGAATTTGCTCTAAACTCTTTGTTTTTCAGTTTTCCTGCAAAAGACTTCCGATTACACTTAGTTTTAGAATTGCTACAATGCACGCTATTTTAATTTTCTATTTTTATATAGAGGGAAACACTGTCAGTCTGGAGCACATAAGCCTTGCACAGAGCCAGATTTTGTCAAATACTCCTTCTGTTTAAAAATGTGAGTACAAAGGAATAGCAACATCTGTATCTTCCATTCCAGCTGTTTCGTGCGACTGCCAGCGAGAACACACTGAGTGGGACAAGCTCTTCATCATGCTTGAGAACTCACAGATGAAAGAGAACATGATGCTGCAGGCGGTGGATGAGATCCTGAAGGTGGACCTGCAGACCCTAAAAGCAGAGTTGAGCCAGTTCACCACCAACCTCGCAAGCACCTTCGCTGCCGCGGTCGAGAAAGTCACCTCCCATGTCGTGGCGCAGGTAGAGCAGGCACTTGCAAGGAACAGCGATCGAGCTGAAGAAGCCAAGAGGCTTCATGAGTCTGAGCAAGGAAAGATTCTCGAGCAGGTTCTGCTGCTGAGCCACAACGTGTCCAGCAGGCTCAGCTGGCTGGAGAGCACTTGGCTGAGGAGGTCTGAGGCGGAGGCTCAGGTGTGGAAAGAGCTACAGCAAGCCAGAGCTGAACTGAAGGCATCGCAGAAATGGGCAGCTCAGCACGTACTGCCAGCAGGTAAGTCCACATGCGCTACGCTTTACCAGAGAGCTCTCTTTGGTGGGCCTGTCCAAACAGATACCCTACAAAGACCCCCCTTAAGCACCTTCCTCCGCACATCACTCCAAAGCAATCTCACGAACAGCACCGCAGCTTTGAGCGGTCTGTCCATACAGGGAGGGAACCCATTAACGGCTCTTGAAAAAGAGGAGCTGAGCTTCTCCAAGGTGGGATCAAAGAAGGGTTTAATCAAAGCCCGTACACAGGACAAAGCCAGTTAGGACCCCACCTCCTTCAGGCTCTCCCAGATCAAAACTGGTGAAATAAGTTTGTTGCACTGTCAAACTTACAAATTATGTTCTCTCACCTTCTACCTTCCCAGCTACTAACTCCTGCGCATACGCACCAGTCACTGAGCTCTGCTGTGCTCTTCATGCATGTACCCACTTCCCTCTTCTTCTTAAGCTCCATGTTGCCTCCTCACCAACTCCAGCTGCCCAAGGGCAGAGCTAGATCTGAGGACACGCTGCTAATGCCAACCAGTTCAGCACGCTCCCCACAAAGGGAGGGCACGCTCACTGCACGCAACCATCAGTTCAGAGTATTTCCTCAAGCACGGAAAAACTAGTAACGCTGTGGTATTGTTGTGGGGTGGGGTTTTTTTTCCACTTCCAAAATGTTTGCATTGGTCAGCAAGCGAGGTGGCCATAGAAAGATGAGCTCATATCTCAAATTTCACGTCAGTTTTTCAGTGCACCGTAATGTGACGCCTGAAAATCAGCCACAGCAACTTGGGTATGGCAGGGCAGACCCCCATCTAACATGTGGGTGCAAAATTCCTGCCTGCACAATATAACTACATTGAATATAACTCTGCCTACCAGAGAGCTATCACTACACGCCTTCTAAACATTGACATGTCTTTAATGACTGTTATTTTCCACAAATATAAGTTACTGCACCTTAAAAACCTCACAGAAATCTATGCTCGCAGAATCCCATGGGTTTGCATGAATAGGAAAAAATAGTTTGGGGTGCAGTTACAGCAGCCCTGCCAGCGCCCCTTAACAACCCCACCAGCGCCAGCTCTTACGCAGGTGAGCGAGGAGGAGCGCTTCTTGTAACTGCTAGAGCAAAGCCAACAACTTACACAGGCCTGTTACAACACCAACACAAAATAACAACAGTTCATAGCAAAGCGTTCCACAATCTAACATGAATCTATCCTTTCAGATAGGACGTGGATTCGGCATTATAAATGAATTGCTTTTACTCCTTTATTTATCGCAACACTTTTAGTAAGCTTTGTGTACTGGGAGTAGATCTTATGGCTTATTCCTTTTTTCCCCAAACAGATGAATCTTGCCTTCCAGAAAGCATGATCTCATTCTCTCTCTCTCCTGTAACACGGCCAACCTTACAGTCAGTTACTCTGTACTAGGTGACCATAAAAAAAATTTGATTGGCATTAAGGATGTCAGTCTCATTAGTGGAAGTCCAGATTATTTCCACTGGTTCCTACATAGTTTTATATTAAATGTTCTCATTTTTTTAATTTAAAAGATACATTTAAAGTACTTCCAGAGCGTGTCTCTGGATTTTTTTTTTTTCAAGGGAATTTTTAGCAACTGACTTTAATTTCTCACATCTTGAATTACTGCCAGCCATACTCTTGAGGGATTTTCTAATCGCACTTTTTGTTCTTCAGTGAGGCTGGTTTTAATTTTGTTTAGGCCTTGATAATGAAGCCTGAAAGCTTGCTAATTAAAAGCCTTTTCACAACAGTGTTCCTAAGTAGCGTTTTAAGGAGTATCCCCAACAGTTGCTCGCTGCTCCTGCCCCTCCTCAAAAGGGCCAGTGAAGAAATGTAAAATCTGCCCAAAGTTGAAAGGAAGCAGTCTATGAAATAACACAGCAGCGCAATGCTGGAGGACACAAAGAGTCCTTCATTCACCAAAGCAGAAATTTCCACACACATTTTAGACATTTTAGATCCTCTAGCTTGTTTAAACAGGAAATAAACCAGCTTAATTTTAGAAGGGGGGCTGCTTTTCCCCCTGTGTTGCTTAGAATATTAAGTTATATACAACTAGGGAACAGTACACAGAATACCAAAACCGGCTTGGGGGTAGTTACTTTTCTAAGTTTCATAAACTTCTGTTAATGCTTTTAACTAATCTACATATTGAATAATTGGAAGTGAGAGATGAACTGTTTTAAAAACATCAGTAGTCTTATACATTTCCCATGCTTATTAACCAGTGCACGTGGAAGTTACTGACCAATAGCCCTGAAGGCAGGGGTCAGAAAAGGGAGTCATTATAATAAATCATAGAATACCAGGGTGGAAGGGACCTCAATGATCATCTGGTCCAACAAACAAATCAAAACAAACAAATCTCAACAGACTTCTGCCAATGCTCCCTGTGCCCTGAATCCTTCCCCTCCACTGCCCAGTTATCCACCAGACACTCCATATCTGCTCATGACACAGCCACCCAGCGGCTCCATTTCTCCATCCACAGCAGGAGCCTCACACCACTGTCCCAGGAACGGCACCGTACCTAAACTTGCCATTTGATAGATCGCTGAACCCATCCCCTCACCGTAACGCCACTGTTTTCACCACTCCATAGCGAAAAAGGAGACAGAGGCTAAAACATGACCTAATGAAACAGAGATAGGGCTACCCAACAAAATTACCTAATGTAAAGTGCTAATTTCTCTAGGCAACCCAGCAAAAGCAAAGCTCTCCTAGGAGGCAGATCAGAGCAGAAGGCACCTGCCCTGCACAAACCCTCTGGGAAGCCCAACTTCCCAGCAGTAAACCTAGGCATCACTTTGCATGGCACAGGACTGTACAACACACTACTTCTGCAGCAAGGGAAGAGCCAAGCCTTGCTCTGCAGCCTGATTAATCTCTAGACCCATTGCCATAGTGTTTGGCAAATTCATCCATCAGATCTGGCAGCTTCTTCAAAGCATCCTACATCTCACTGGGTGAGCTGAGCTCTCAGCTCCCTTTGAGAAGCCCAGGAGTGAGCATGTGTCAAGGGTCCTAACTGTGTATGTACCAATAGACCAGTTTTTATTTACCTAACAATCTTTCTAACTTTTTCAGGGTGTGAGACAGCAATTCTATTCCCCATGCGTTCAAAAAAGATATTTGGGAGTGTTCACCCAACTGCTGGAATGACCCTTCGCTCCTTTACTGCTTGTATCTGGATCAAGGTGACTGAGGCTTTGGACAAAACTATTGTCTTCTCCTACGGAACCAAGTTAAATCCATATGAAATCCAGCTTTATCTCAGCCGGGAGTCTGCAGTGCTTGTTGTTGGCGGTGTCCAGCACAAGTTAGCTGCCAAAAATGTAGTTGTTCCTGGGAAGTGGATCCACCTCTGTGGTGCTTGGAGCTCAGAGAATGGATCTGCATCTCTGTGGGTGAAGGGAGAGCTTGCAGCCACCGCTTCAGACATTGCCAAGGCTCACACGGTTCCCGATGGAGGGATTTTGCAGATTGGTCAAGAAAAGAACGGCTGCTGCGTTGGAGGTGGATTTGACGAAGCTTTAGCCTTCTCTGGAAAATTAACTGGCTTTAACATGTGGGACAGAGTGCTCAGTGCCCAAGAGATAGCAGCGCAGAGCGGAGAAGATGCGTGCAGTATCAGAGGCAACATCATCGGGTGGGGAGTCACAGAAGTTTTGCCGTACGGAGGAGCCCAGTACATTTCTTAAATTTGGGCAAGGCAGTTTCTGAAGCAAAGGACATATTTCATGAAGAGCTGAACGCCAATACATACACATAAACAGAGCTGTAGGAGCCTGCATCTCTCGAATTCCCAAGGAAGATTAGCATTGCAAGTTTACAAAATGAGGTACTGTGGAGATGGGATTTGATCCCTGCCTGCTGTTTTGGCAAAACACTGAAAAAAAACCACATCAAGGTGTGACATTGGGAAAAAACTGTTCCTGAGGTCAGACGACCGCTGCCTCTCTAGCATAGTGTTTTCTGATGTATAAAAGTGCCACTGTGGACATTTTGGAGCTGACTGGTGCTCCTAGAATCCCTGCTGGAGGAAACACGTCGGGTATCCTGCTGACCAGTCTCTGCAAAACAGACATAAGGCTGCGCATCTTTCCGGCTCCTCCAGTCATTGATTTTTATAGTGAATTGTACAGAGGGACCACATAAGCCCAGAAATGCGTTGTTTATTAATCACTGTTAGTAATTTGTAGATTATAACAAAACTAGCTCCTTCTTTAAAGTGTTATTTATGCCATGGATTGACCCAACGTATAAAAGTAATATTCCCCATCATAATCTGATGTTACATTTCAAGAAAATGCAGCTGTATTATATTGTACATTGACTTTGTAATAATTTTATTGAAATTATTTTTGTAAAGTTGTTCTATAAATAAAGATACTTTACTAAACTAAAACTTTCTATCCTTCTCATTAACTGAAACTCTGAAAGTAAGCAGCAGTTGGGAATTTTCCATGTTTTGAACCACACTGTTTTAGCTGCTAATAGAAAAAGAACATAAATATCAACAGCTCACACAGAGATCCTCAGAGGACTGAAATCCAAGCATTAGCCAGAGAAGGCTTTAAAGGCCCATTGTGATAACAATCCCTCTCATGAACTGTGCCATGTGCCAGGATCCACCGCTCTAGGAGTTCTCCCACATGGACACGGTCGCTTGTACAGAGGAGATGCTTTGACACACTGACACACAAGCGTTGACCTGAGGCTGTGCTAGCATGGTGCTTGGAGGCTGAAGGAAGGATTGGTTTTGAGATATTCCCAAATAAAAAAAAAATAAAAAAAAAAAAAAAAAATCAATTGGTACTCTATGCATAACACTGGCCATCTGAGAAGGACAGACTCCGTTTTAAGGTACATTTAGATATCCAAAATAACCAACTTGTTTGATGCTAACAGGAGGTTTATGCAAGGCAGAATTGATGGCAGCAGCTTTCTTCTCTCGCTTTCACAAGCTTATCCAAAATCCAATAAAAACATAGGGCTGGATACGGTGCATAAGAAGCAGATGCAGAAAGCCAAGACACTGGTGGTGATTCGTGTGTAGAAAAGAAAACAGAAGTAGACAATGATGGATAGTTACTTGCTGGATATGTAACCAGTTATGACAAGAACACTTACTCACTACCCGTTGAAACCTCTGAACAAGTTATCGTGGAGAATGTCTTATTCAAAGCAATTCTTATTTCCACTGGAAGCAGCCCACCCTTCTGCTCTATTCACATGTTTCTCTTTCTTATTCTCTACAGATGTCCTAAGAACGCACTTTTTCAAAGTTTCTTGACATGTTGCTGCTATGCTTATTCCTGAGTATGACACAGCTACCAGATCCTTCCTTCCACAATACAAAAATAGTAAGAAAAAAAGCTATGACAAGGTAAATTCCACTTTACTATGCCATTCAAGGGGGTTGTGCTTCATAGCTAAAGCTATACGATCTGCTCCAAAGTTTTGGCATTTTTATTTAAGGTAAAAATAACTGCTCCGATTGCTGGAATTTCTCCTATTATGCTGCAATAAAAATGTATCTAAATTATAAATGCTTAGTAGTAAGCACGACAAAAATCCCTTACTAAATAATATTCACAAATAACCTTAACTACAGGAGAATGACATCTGCTGTCAGCCAGAAAACAGATCTTCAGAGTTAAGAAAAACACTTGAGGTCCCAACATTGTGCAAGGGCAAAACCACTCTCAAATCCTCTTTCCGTACAGTGCCCTCCATTAAATAAAAACAAATGTTTGTGAAACGCAGCAGAAAAAGCAAAATCCTGAAAAAGATTACCAGAAGTCCTTCCTGGCTACTTTTCTAACTGTACCCTCATACCTGAAATGCTTTGGCTTGGAAGTAGCCTTTTCCTATATCTGCTCTGGTTTGGCAGATGACCAAATGCAAAGCCAGTCCAGTCGACTCAGTTGGAAAACTCTTGCCAATTGCCTTGCTCTTCCTTTATCACCTCTGTGGACTAGCAAAGCTTTCCCACAGTCCAGTCCCCTCCTGCCCAGCACCACAAGTCACCTCCATCAGCACACCTCTCTCTTTCCTTCCTAGCTGAACTATGTATTTCTTTGTCAACAGTTTGCCTGTTTGGAAAAAAAAAACAAACCCAAGTAAATAGTATTTGGGGGGAGCTGGGCTCCGAATACAGAAAAGCCACTGTGACCCTGCTGTCTCACTGCAAATGTAGAGATGAAGGAGCAAGCACAAGACACACGTGCCTGGAAGTAGGCTGCTGAGCCCAGTTCTGCTCCCTAACAAGCCTCTGCTGAATGCAGCATCCACGTGCCTTGCCTGAGTGCCTCTGGAAGGTGGAGCGGCCATGGGACGCTCCGATTACAGCAGCGACTGCAGGGTAGTTTTGCTGCTTCCCCCTGGAAACAGGAATAAATCTGCCTGATCCCTTCTGCTCATGGAAGGTGTCAGCGCAGGGCCTGTCAGCAACGCAGGCACGGTGCGGACATTTGCATGTTTAGAAGCTGAGTTCACACTAACTGGAACAGGGTAGTTAAACACTCTTTTCTAAAGAGCTCCTCTTTTTTAGCTAATAAGATAAGAAACTGATTATGCAGCCAAACAGTTGCCCCAAGTAATCAAAAAATCCAGTTAGCTCTCAAACACTCACAGGCAAGGGGCCAATGTCTCCTATCAGTCTCACTGGTGCCATTAGGCTCAGCCCCATCTGTGCAGCAGCAGAACAAGGCCCTTTGTCTCCGCACTGCTTTGTAAATCCGTCCTTAGCAGCTTATCCTCTTGCTTCCCTTCTCCCTTCAGCAAACACTCCGTCTTTAAGTGTGATTCTTAGCCTGCTTGCAAACCAACCTTTTCATGCCCAAAATACAAATTATGTACAGTGCAATTAAGCCAGTATGCAAAATAGAGTGCTTTGCCTATTCAGAGTGCCCTCTTCCAGTCTGGAATTTTCAAATATGATGTCCACAGCAACATCTGCTGGTAGAATAACATAAATACAGAAGAATGAGGAGGAAGAGTTACGATGAAACCTTCAGTTGTGGGTGTTAATCACTTTTCCTAAACCTATGCCTATACCATAAAACCCATTTCCCTTTATTTCTTTCTATTAATAGCACTGCATTACAAGTGGCGATGCACAACATTAACACATAAATACTAAAGTCTTAAAAGAATTATCCCTGTGGTTTTGTAAGTTGCTAGCAATATTCTGTTCTTGGACTCTACTCAATTAGTATTATCACACAGCTCATACATATTTATTATTTATCATATTTATCACACATTTGTCCTTAAACAAAGCGGGCAGAAATATGCAAACTCCTACCATAATGTCTTAACAACAAAATTACTTCTATCTTAGCTATCCCTCCATAAAATGTCTAAAAATAACTATACTCCATTTATATTTTTTAATAAATACAGAATGCACACATTTAATTTGGGAGCTTAACATCTTCATAACAATGTTCTTGGGATAATTAGAGAGCTATTGCTACTTATTGCTATTCCCTGGACTTGGAGAAAAGCAAATAGTGATTTTTCTACTGCAGTAGCACTGTATTGCAGTGAAAACTGAACTTTACTACTTCAACTAAATTTTACTTTCTTTTGTAGAGGTATGAATATTTTTGGCTTTTTAAACCACAAAATTGAAGCGTACAGAGTTTAGCAACAATATTCTATGTAAAGCTAATCATGTAGGCAAATTAAAAAACCACTACAAAGCTTTTATATCTTACATCTCACTATTTTGCCACAGAATGGGATTATTTTCATCCCCAGTTATATTTTGGAGTATCGCCAATGATGCTAATAGAAAGGATAAGAGCCCTGTAACTAGTGTCTCATATCATGGCTTATAATTTGAAGTCCATTAGTACGGTATACTAACAAGTTCAGATGTATTTCCTGCCCTATGGGTCATCCAATCTATAATGAAACTTCCACAATCAACAACGTTCAGTATATTCACATATTCTTGAAAAGTCTTCCCTGATATATTCTGTTATTAGACTGTGTCTAACATGTTTTATCACGTGTTTATAGATATGCCCATATGTATGCTTTATACATACAAGCCTCACACATGTTTTTACGTACAATGTGTTTGTTTGTATATATGCCCAATACAGCCTAACTAATCTAACGGTGGGCACGCTGCAGGGCTAAATCCAAAATCTCAGTGTGTTCCTACCTTGCAGGACGCTTTTGACGATGGTGTCTGTGTGATCAGCCAGCAGATCTGCTTTAGCGATTGCAGCCAAGGATAGATAACTTGACATGTTTCTGCACAGTTCCTTGTTGCCCCTCTGAAGGAATTTCACTGCCACTGGGACAGCTAAGACCATTACTGGAGGTCGATTGTAGTTCTGTAAAAACATGAAAAAACCCACTGAAAAGTAAAAAGCTAAAAGAAATTTAAAATAAAGTCTCATTCTGACCAGAGTGGAAAAGCAAAAATCAAAACAACAGGGGGGAAAAAAAAAAAAGCAAAAAACACATCAAGAAAGGTTATGTTTTGGTAACACCACTGAAGGCAGACTTCAAAGAAAGAGTAAGGGAATGTAAAAGTACTGCACCAGAAGATGCTAATAATACACCTATTTTTGTCTTCTTCAAGAGGAGAAAGCACGGTATTAAGTGTACTAGTTAAATGTCAACTGCTGTTTCATTTCTAACACATTTTGTGTTTGGTGCTCTCAGAGAAGACAGCAGAAGCTGTATCCACCATCCACAGAGGGTAGGTAATTCTCATCCCAAAGCACAGGAAACACCCCAGAGCAGTGACTCATGCTGCTGGCTGGTAAATATTGCTTCCTGGAGCAAGAGACACATCACTGCCTGCGGGTCCTGCGCCGCAGTGACTGCCCCGCTCCACTCCCCAGCCCCGAGTGGGGCGGCCTGACATGTGGGCACGGAGTCAAGGCTCAGGGAAGCTTAATTTCAAGCATGGGTAAATCCTCCCCAGCACAAGTCACAGCTTCCCTCATCTAAGCCAAAGTGTGTCCTGCTCTGAGTTTTGGCCTATCTTTGTGCTGGCAGACACCACCTGAAGAAAGGACTCCTCTATTCCCAGAACAGGATCTCACGCTAAGCCACTGGGACTACATCAAAGGCAAACTGGTCAAACGACAAAAAGAGTATGCATGAGTAAGTGTACTGGGAGACTTGCTTACAGGGTAACAGCTTTAGTATTGATCATCAGTTTTCCTCTAATATAGATTTCCTTTCTTAAACTCACTTTCTCTGAACATTGAGGTCAACTGAAATTTTTCAAGACTGCTAACTTCTCTAAACGGCACCAAGCTTCAGTGATCTCAGGGGTATCTGCATGTACACTTAAGTTTTGACATTAAGGTCAGAAAAGGTTTTCTGCAACTATTTGTATATGTGAAATTGTGCACACAGACTATGCACATCTATTGCCCTTGAAGTTCCCACACATAACTGCCCTTGAAACTAGCAGGATATGTTTGTGTGTAACTGAGGACCTACATTCTTTCTGGAGCCTCCTTAATCAGTGCTTTTCTCTCATCTTCACTCAGTTTTGAGCAGCTCTTTGAAACTGGAGTACATAATTGTTTTTGAAAAAAATCCTGCAATATGATTATATTTAATTAGCATCTGAAATCACAGGCAACCACTGGAACCCAGATGTTTTGAAAAACAACAAGATAGTGCAAAGAAAGGCAGTCCAGACTTAGCACAGGCTCATTCTGGAGCAGCACTGAAAGAAAGAAATTTCAACCTGAGAAAACAAATCTGTTGTTCCATATAGCCTGCTATTTTGCCTCCTAGGCCAGCTCTGCATCCATCAGCAGTACCTGCTTTTGCCATTAGCCTCACGGAGAGCAGGACTGACCCTAATTAAGGCTGCATTGTGCTACTCAACCAACGCAAAAGAGCCAAGTTTAACCAGCTACAAGGGTTTCTCCTTGCAACAGAGAAAATGCTGCTCCACGATTGTCCCTTTCTGCCAGACCCTAAGGAAGAAAGGGCTATAGCAACTCCTAGGTGTCAAGATAGCTCATCATGGCAACTGCCATATGACCAAACATTGCATCTTTAATGAGAAAAGCCCTTAAAATGAAGAGAGGTTTATGCAGCAGCATGTTTAAATCAACAGAATGTCTCATTATATTCGGCTGAGAGGCACTATTGAGTAGGAGCAAAGTTCTGCCTTCAAGTTATACTCTAGGACTCCACACAGAAAGAATGGGAAGGTAAGGTTTGGCCTGCTGACTATGACCTAAGAAAACACAAAATAACAATTTTATTATTTTTTCCCTGAAATAAAGATAAAATACTTATTTAAGAAAAGGTTTGAATTCAGATGGAAGGAGAAAGGTTTCATTTGTTCCATTATAAATATCAGGGCATGAATGCACACTTATGAAAATGTGAGGGTGGCAATGAAAAACAGATTTCAATAACATGATATAGTGATGTTTGCAAACCTAGGGGACCTCCCTGCTGCTAAGATCAGCAGAAACATGCTGTGAGATTCAACCCAGCTGTCAGATAGTCATTACTACTTCAACTATCCCTCATGTATCGTATAAAAACTCATTTTATGCCTTCTTTCTTCTGTTATGCAAAGGAACTTGTTGATAATAACTCTGTTTCAGAGAGCAGTAAGTACTTTCATAACTTTCTCATTTCATTTCAATGAACTCCTTCCTTGAAGTAATCTACAACACAGTGCAATCCCTAAAACATTTGGATATGAGCTAGCTTGATTTAGGCACAGAATTGCCAACAGCACAAACTAAAAGCTTAGACAAACCATTGCATACTGTAGAAGTCATATTTCATGAGAATGCTAAAGTACTGCGAAGACAAAATATGATTTTACAATGCATGGCCTCTCGTCTGGGAAGTTTAAGCTGTGCTGGTACCGATATCAAAATCCAGTTACTGTCCCACCTCCAGAGACACAAGACAGAAAAGAAGATTAGGCAACACCTCCAAGAACGTGTCACCTATCAGGAAGTGTGGTCCCTGCCAAAGCCAGAGGAAGGCAGAGGGACACAAGCCCCTGACACACCACTGACCTTCACTGGACGTTGCTGTGCCCTGCGCTGGGCTGCAGCTTGTGGATCACGGCTCAGGGATGCCAGCGTAGTGCAGAAGAAATCTTGCTAAGCCTCATCCACAGTCTCAACCAAATGTCTGGCTGGAATAAACCTCCACACTTCCCAAACCAAAATCAACAAGAAACTGGGCTTCAGAAAAGTATGTGGTTTTTTTCCCCTTATTTTAATATTTTGCTATAATACACTTTTTTGTGCATCTTCAGAGTGACAGACCAGAGGTAAACAGAACTGACCATTGTAAAGTAAAATTTCATTTAAGCAAATTCAGCATTGGTGTTATATTTTCTGAAACTCTTTGTTTCTTTAGGACTTTAAATACTTTCAGTCAAACTAGATGAGGAATCTCAGTAAGTCTATGGAACTATATATCCTACAAGGGGGTAAAGCAGTCCCTTTCATGGGCCAGTGACATACTCGTGCCACTACCACTTGAATTTTTATAATAAAACAACAACAACAAAAAAATCCACATCTGATTTCAGAGGCAGAGGTAAAGAAAGCAACTATGAAACAGCAGACGTGCTGCAAACATCGCCCAGAGAAGTCTGTACAGAAAGGCACTTCACAGCAACTCTTTCTCCATCTGACATGGAGCTGGTCCCCATGAATGATACCCACAGCTGAAACTGTGGAAACAACCCTGATTTCTGCTTCCAGTTAGATAACTATGCACACAGGTTTCTCTATGGGTCTCTCCAGTTTACTACATTGCTTTCCAAACAAGAAATTATATTGCCTGCAGTCCCAGCTAAAAAACAAAACAAAAACCAAAACCACACCATAAAACACCAAATAAAAAACAAAACCAACCACAAACCCACGAACAAAAAAAACCCCCAAAACCCCCAAACTCACCCAGATTTAATATGAGATTCTCCCTTCCCCCACCTTTAAATGGCTTTTCACCCTCAGCTTACTGTCTTAGAAAGCCCATTCCTATCCCCTAAAGGCTGCTATATTTTAAGATGTCTTCTTTTTAGTCTTGCATTCACAGGGAGTAATGGTTCATAGACTACTGAGTTCAAATAGCATCCAATTTCAGCTGTTCTTCTAGCAAATGTTTTTGGGACCTAAATACTCTTTCAGCCTTGTTGCTGTCTCTAACATTTAGTAAAATATTCTAAGAAATTATTCCAACACCCCTGGACAGGGAATAACTTCTTTCTAGTCCTCTATTAAGAGCAGCAGCAATTGGATTTTAGTTCAGAAGCCAGTTTTCTGTGTTGTATCTGGACTCAGCTTTTACAACCCAAATGTTAAGGGAGATCCTCCTTACTGACAGCATATCTAATGACCTAAATTTCATGGCATTAAACCCTCTTTGGCATTTTGATGCCTTCCAGAATGATTCTAAAGAATAGCCTCTTCCCTGATATTAAATGCTTCCAAGTGAATCTTTCTGTAACCACAGAAAATGATAGTCCTATGTCTCCCACTTTAATACTGACAGGAAATGCAAATACTTAGAATTAATGGAGCATTAAGATAATGAAATCTGGCACTAAACAGTCAAGACACTTCTAAAGATAAGGACGCTGCCAAAACTTTTGATTCACTGCAACAGATGCCATATGTATGTAACAATATTAACAATTGGGGCCATATTCTTGGTTTTTAACAAATGCAACTAACTCCCACATACCCTCAGAAAACATAAAGCAGAACTGTATTTTAAAAGATAAAACCAAGCAGCCAATGGATGCATTACACTCCCTTGCTTTCAGCTCAGTTTTACCTGCAAGATACAGCTCATGATATCGGATGCAATTTTTGCATGTGGTGTGTCCTCATCTTTTCCAGAAGGCTTCAGGTTGTGTTCCAGGCATGACTCCCAGAGAGCCACAAGGGCTTTCCCGTGCTTTTCTATGGATGCCGTCTCCCTGATGGCAGTGGTGATGCGAGTGATGCAGATTTCCACCACGGCCTGGTCGTTGTCGTTGGTCTGGTAGTCCTGGTTCAAATGAAAAGACATTTGCCAATGACTGCCCATCCTTTTCAAAGGACCCCACAAAACCAGTCTGAACACATGAAGTTTTTGTAACTGTTCAGTGTCCATTTGCTCACTTCCACCTTTACAATGAACATTTAGTGTCATTAAACACAGAAATTAGTCATCCCGTAGACGGGTTTAGGTCTTAATTCTCATTATTATAATGGTATGGATTATGTTATCAAATTATTTTTTGTAGTCTGCCTTGAAGCATGGCCTTCTTGACCAAGGATTGCAGCCACACACCTTAGAATCACTCACACAGTTCTCTTCTCCCATAACCATCCTAAAACTAGAACTGGAATTGTTATAGCCACAGTCTATATAGCCAAATGCAGCATCCCGGATATTTCACATCATGTCATGTCCCTGACGCAAACACGGTTAGTTTCAATTAGTATCAATGTAGCATGAATAAAAGTTAATTAAATAGGCTTTATCAGAATATCCTGTAATCCCCTGTAACCACTGGCACAGATGCCACGCAGATATGAAACGGCAGCACTTCGCCGTAACTTAAAAGACCCAGAACACACAATCACCATCCCTTGGTCTAACCTACGCTGTTCTAGCCTAAAAGGTAATGAAGATAAAAGACAGACTGAAGTATTAATCAAAATTCATTGGTTTTGCTAGATAAAGCACGGTCATTTTTAAAAGGCTGGGGCCAAGTTCAGCACGAGCCCGCAGAAGCGTGGCTCCAGCCGTAGCTCTGGGGCTCCATCCTGCAGCGTGGTATGGCAGCCTATCACGGGCAGCAACCACCACCACCTTGGGTCTGTCCCAAAGCAATTCTCTGCCTTTATTCACAGCTAGCTCTCTATAAGATTTGCTTGGCGCGACAAAAATCCACACACTTATTAAAAAAAGAAAACACGCACACTTTTTCTTTTGCATAAGCTTACCTATCGGTAAGGAGGTGAACAAGCTGACAGCCGCCAGCTGGGACAGCACAAGAGCAAACCCCCAGCCAGAGTCACAGCCACTGGCTGTGCATGGGCACGGGGAGCAGAGCAGGCCCGTCCGCACTGCTGGCTGTAAAACTCCTCACATTTGGGGAAAAACGTGTCAGATCCAGACTGCTCTGACAGCAGGGCTAGGGCAGCGCTGGAGCATCTCCCCAATCTCCAGAGCCCTCTGCTGGGAACCGCCGCTCAGCAACTGGGAGGTAGGGGAGGGCTCTGCAGGATGCTTTACCTGCTTCGCACAGATCGCTGTGTTTGTAAAAACATCTTGTAGCAAATTCAGGCATTTTCTCTCAAAAAGTACATTAGGGGGAATTTGCGTAAAATTCCTGATCATCTGCAGCAAGGTGAGCCGAAGCACAACACAAACAGCAGAGGCAATAGCCAAAATAACTCGATTAAAGTCTCGAAAGACTGTGCAGATGTACTTGCTGCCAAAGAAATGACCAAAGAGAAGAGCCATCGTGCAGCAGCTGTCCTGATGGATGAGTCGGTTCTTGTTGCAACCAGCAATGCCATGATCAATGGTCTGAGAGTCAGAGGTTTGCACACTGCCAGAACCGATTTCTAAAATCACATGCTATATGAGGTGCCAGAAAAGTGCAGTGAGAACATGTACGTGTTGCTAATTGAATATCCTAGGGCTCAAAAAAGACTTCGCCTTCCCTTCAGCAGACTGGAAGCAGGAAGGATAAAAAGCTTTTTTTTTTGGATAGCACTTTTGTAAAGAGTTTACCAAAATCCGCAAGCTTACTATCACTGCGAGTACTTTCTGCTGCAAGCTGAATACATGCTATATGTACACTGTACCTGTAACCTCCTGTTAATCTTTAATATGCCTTAAATAACTAGTTAATAAAAATCATTATAAAGATGAACTTGAAATATCTTTAAAGGAAATCCAGCTAGTGGGATCTGGCTTTGATTACCACATTTTTAAATCTTACACTTTGCTTAGAATTCTTGAGTGTTTTAGAAACTTAAATTGTATATGTCCTTCTCTTCAGTATTTTTTTTATACAATGTGTTTAGTCTCATGAAAAATTATTAAAGACAGTGTTTCACTTACCGCAGAAGAACTAATTATTCTTATTTGTTCAAGAGCTTCCGAGAGACTTCCTTCAATTTCAGCATCCTCCAAGGAGAAAAGATCCCCTGCACGTGAGAGGTCCTTTTGTGCCAAAACCAGCCCAAACAGATGATGCATGGCGGCGTTCGCTGTCACTCAGCCAGACCCCTGCATGCACCACATGCATGAATGACTCAGATGAGGATGGAATGGAAATGATCCTGTGGACTAGTGATCAATTTAATACGAAGAATAAATCTGGGGCATCTTTCAAGACTTCCTTGGCCCCACTC
>NW_009258951.1:3510512-3529961 GCF_000687185.1 Egretta garzetta
GGGGGGGGGGAATTAGCAAATGTATTGCCTGACATATTCCAATTTAGCAAAGATTTTTTTAATGGTGTATATAAACAGCATACAGGATCCCCTGATCCAAGGACATCCTTAATCACATACCATGAACTGCATGTTGAAGGACCTTTTGCCCTCAAACACTAAATAGCTTAAAATTAGCTAAACAATACATAACTTTATTAATAAATAAAACAAATTTTTTTTCATTTCAATGCGTATCACCTGAGCAGGATGGTGACTGGCCTAACTGGTAAGGACTACAAACCGCCTTTCTGTGGTCAGAAGCAGAGCAGAGCCAGAGGAGGTGGGTGAAGCCACTTTGTTTTCTGGGTTGTTGCGTCTTGACTCCAGAAATAACACTATTAGCAAGATTGAGAAGATAACGATTTTTATTTAGAAAAACAGTCAGTTTTGTTGCCAAAATGATCCCAGCAGTCTTTTCAACTAATGTAAAACAAACACTTGGCTGAGCTGAAACTATGCACTTCTCCTTGGCTGGGGAATTTAGCAGAAGCCGAGCCAAGTGAGGCCGGGCTTGGCACCATGCACGCGCTTGTGGAACAGGACAGTCCTGTGCTTGCGCCCCAAAACTCTGGTGTTTAAAGCACCTGCAGAGGAGACATTTGCCTTAATTATAGGAGAAGTTTGGTTTTTTACACATTTCAGAAGTGCTATTTATTATTCCAAGACTGCCAGGCCTTGCCTCATGCTGATGGGTCCCCTCTGCTCATACACCTTTGCAGTGAGGGTCTGCATGGCCAACCTCAGTGCACATGAGAAAGAGACCAACAGCACAGGGTCCTTCAAGCCCAGAACATCCCACCTGGCTTGGACACCCTCCTTGGACTCCCTCCTTGGACTTTGCCAAGGCAGGTACAAATTCATGCAGGCAAAAAATGTCTGTCCTTGAGTCTTCCAAGGGTTCCCATGATGGCCCTACCAGTAGGAACAGGACAAGAGCAGTCCGTCCGCCTTCAGCTCCTGATTGTACTGTGCTTCTTCCATCCTTTCATGGAGGTCTTTCCCAACCTTAATGATTCTAAGATCATCAAGTCCAACTGTCAGCCCAACACCACCATGCCTACTAAATCATGTAGGCGTACACTAAATACAATACTCATTAATTCAAGAGACTCATTAATTCAAGAGTTTGAGTTAGCTTCAAATGTTACGCACTGGAAAAGCAGCTGCTAGAACTGGATTTGTCTGCCTTTGTGCACATCGCTTGAACAACCTAGTCTGTGTTTCCAATGAGTAAAATATCCCTGTAGCTTTATATAGCAGAAAGAGCTATGTCTGAGATTTGACATATATTAGCTGAAGTAAAACACAGGAGAAAAGGGAATCTTATGAAAAACAGGCTACTCATAATCTGGACAGAGCGATGACGAGGCTGGGTAAGCGTGACAAATTAAGGACTCAAACATGACCACCTTTTCCACTCAGGCTTGTGTTAGATGAACCTGCTACAGCAGCATCCAGCCACGGTCACCCTGATGGCACATGCTGAGGGGGGCAGGCAAAGCTCCCGCCTGCTGGAGCACGTGGTGACCTGCAGGAAGCTCCGTGCAGATGCGTATCTAACCCAGGCATAGCTTGACACAAGAACACATATTACAGTACAAACATTACATCACAAAGGAAAAAAAAACTTTTCCTCTGTCTTCACTTATTCATCTAATACAGGATATTTACTGATTTTGAGGCTAGGAAGAGATCTACCAAGCACGTCTTCCAGATGGCCCCTGTGAGGCCCTGATGGCCAACTCCTCTGGGTTCTTCTGCTGCGCTGATGAGCAAAGTACTAAGCTGTCACAAACTAGATAGCTTAAAATTATTTTAGACAGAGTATCCTTAATCCCTGTTACTCTATTTTATGCTATTTTTTCAGGAAAAAAATTTCAAAATGTCGAATAAGGGAAATAACCAATGCAAAGCACTGAGAACCTTCTGGAAATTACTCAGTGAAACAACCTGTATGTTAATAGCACAGACAGCACCTTGCGCTTGACCTGCCACAAGCCCGATTGTAAGGTGGTTGTTTTTTTAATTTTCCCAAATCTATCAATATCATTACACAGGACTTTTAGTCTGATTATTTGCCTCAAGACAGAAGCAGAGAAGAGCTAATAAGATTGCAAACCCTGAAGCACAGCAGGCTAGATCCTCCTGACAGTTGCTACAGCATAAATCACCAGTCACCAAATGGAAGGGGATGGTGTAAGTACAGAGGAGATTTGGCCCATTGCAGTCATATTCAGCAGTTCTCACACTCAAAAATAAAAGTTCAAAAAGCTGCATACACAAACTGATTTTTTTTTTTTACCTGTTCACGATTCCACAGCGACATCCTGGATGGTGGTTACAGGTGCAAAGCTTGTGTTCTTGGAAACAAAGCCAGACCATTTGCTTTGCTCTCCTGCTACCCCAGGCAGCATCCGAGGGCACGGCCAGCGGGAAGCTGGGGAATTGGGTGGCCAGCAGTGGACCCGAAGCTGTTAATTGCAGTGCCAGTAGCAAGGCATTTCAGGAATGCAGGCTAAAGCAGCCTAGAAGTTACCAATGGCTCCGTCAGGTGACTAAAGGGACCTAAATGCAGAGAGGCCTTATCTCTGAATAAAACTCTGTTTCTAGGACAAAATACAAAGCCTACTCCACTTGAGGGCAGTTGTTTTTAATAGAGAAAACAGAACTCTCTGTGTTAGTGGAAACCTATCCTTCCCTGGGAAGAAGGTAAAAAAAACAAAACAAAAACCTCAATAAGCTCGTGCTGTTTGAAAGAAAAAGAACAAGTGAACAAACTTGCTACAGAAGAGATTTTCTGTTCAAAGGAATAAATGCTATCATTCTGTAATGCTTTACACAAATACAAAAGAGGGTCTGAAGTTTGCTTTGGCTTTTAGCATCGCTCTTGTAAGTAACACAACAAAATCTGCACACATAATTTAGAAAAATGCTCCAGGAACGAAGATCCATTTGATCCACTGCACTGAAACACAGCAGCCCCTTCTTGGCCTTTTGCAAATGATTCTCTACTCAACGTGCTTCTGCAGAAGAAGGGTTTCTCAGAAAGGCCTGTTCTCTACCTGATGAGCAGACACTTTTCATGTAAGTTTTATAGACAACACTAAGGACAATAGAGAAAAACATTTACTTATTATAAGCTCTTTGAAATGGAATTTTAGCAAATCTTCTTAACACCCACATTATGTAACAGCACTGAAAATACTTTTCTTGCATAGGTCTTAAAAGGAGAGACTTGTCCCTTAAGCATCTCCTTGCTCACTGCAAGACTGTACTGTTTCCTACTAATAGGCAGCTGGCACTGATGAAAAGAAAAAGCATAATTCATGTGTCTTCTAAAATGTCACCTTTTATTATTTTTTTTAAAAAAAGGGTCAGGTTGGAGGATAAAATTGCTTCAGAGTAACCACCCGAGATGTCTCATCTTCTTGACTCCACATCACCTATCAGTATCTTCTCATTCAGATAGGACAGAGATTACTGTATTGGTCAGATCAGCGTCTGAGACAGATCAGACTTGTATCTGTGTCCCATGTACATAAGCACTGGAAAAGAGGGAAAGGGTCTGGCCAAAGTTTGCACATCCTGTGTGACTCCCCGTCAGCACAGTGTCTGGGCCAGCAGCAATCCGTACCTTCCTATGGTCAAAACATGGGAAACAAAGCAGTGGCTCCAGCTCTTGTAACAAACTTCAAGTCATCATTATGCAGGGGAAAAAAGACTCTGCTTATAACACAGGCCATTTCCACTGGTTCACGGTGCAGCCCCACATCTAATTCAAAGTTTTGATTCTGATTTTCCAGACCTAATTTCCCTTTTCATGACAAGCTGAAAGAGCCAAACGTTCCCTGGGACCTTGAAGCTGTTCCCCTCCAAGGTGAGTCTCTCAACTTGCTGGAGGCACAGCATTCTTACCAAAGCTCCTTATCAGAAGCAATCAGAATAAAAGCTAGCCTGACAGGTTTCAGAGCTTGAAGCAACTGAATTGGTCTGTTTGCAAAATAATTCCCCCAATAATTGAAGATTAACAATAAAAATTCCATGTAAAAGGGCAGTTGTACCTAAGGGCATCCAAAAGCCAATTGAACTTTAAGCTAAAAGTCTGAGTCTTACAGTTTTATCAGGAAGTCAGATTCTGCAGAATGACATTAGAAGGACAAAAGAAAAAAAAAAAAAATCTTTTAAATCAAAGAGGAAGGGGAGGCGATAATTTTTTTTAAATTTACAGTGAGGGATATTCTACAAGAAATTAGAAGCATTTCCTTAACTTTTAAAAGACTTGAAATGAAAGTATGGTCGCTCGATTTTACCAGATAGTGCTATCCCACTGAAAACTATAAAGTGTGACCTTCAAAGAACTGTGCAATGATATTGTTAATGTAGTTCCATGATCAGCAACATAAATTGAGAAAACCCTCACTATATTTAAGGAATTTTAGGAAACGCGGGCCATCTAGAGTTCATGTTAAGCGAACCTCACAGTATCTTCTAGTTTGCTCGTCGCAAAGCAAGAGGCAATTAAAACCCAACTATCCTGTTGAACCAATTTTATACATGAACTTGCAAAATATTGTACTTCAGAAGGAGGTTTAAGCGTGTGTAGTACCAAGTCCTGAGCTAACTCACCCCTGCAGCAAAATCCATAACCAGCCACCATCAGGGAGAGTCCCTGCAGGCTCTCAAAGCCACTGGCCAGTTGAAGTCAAATACATCAGGAGACAACAGGCTGCGAGTACAAATCATCACCTCGCTGGAGATACAGATGATGCTCCAAACCCAGCACACAGCCAGGGCTCCCAGGTGGAACCTCGTCACATGGCTTGATTCTTTCAGCACTTCCCAAACCCCATTTTCCCCTGTAACGCTCAGTCTGCCACGGGCACCTGCAGGGTTCTCCTCAAATGCTGCAGCACAGCTCCCAACTGGAGCACCTCCAGCTGATGTTTCTTGTTCTGTACTGAGGGACTGAGCTACCACAGATGCCAAAGCTCTTTGATAAACAAAAGGTAACGTTTGTTTTCCGAAATATTAAAGAAAGAAATCTAAGAAGGTATAAACTGAGCACCCAGTTCAAAAAAGTAACTTAGATTTAAGTGTCAAGTAGATTACACAGAATAAGAAGGTGATTCGAGAATTCCCCGTAAGTGGAGACACTGGTGTTAAAGAACTGGGAAACCAGAGGTCTTGCTTTACCATGGCAATCTTGGGCAAATCACAGCCCAATGCTTTGACTACTCTGTCCATAAAAAGGAAAAGAAGGGAAAAAAAAAATAATCAATTTCCTTACCTCGCAGACATGTTGCCATGCTTAATACACTGGGTTGAATGAAGTGCTTTGGATGCCTTGGATGAAAGAAGCTATAAGGAAAGCAAAAGCAAAATAGTATTAGTAACTCTTTGCCTTTTCAGCACTCTGTGTGCAGACTATAAAATCTATGCTGCATGATACCTCCAGGAACACAACTGTGTATTTCACCAAATAGGGTTTAATATTTAGGACATGGTCCCATAAAAACCAAACAGGACAGCAGCTCTACTAAACCCTGTGGGAGTTCATGATGTTATTCACACATGCATGGATTGAACAAAGCGAGGTTTAGACTTCCATTCTTTCTGGGGGTGGGGACAAATGTTTTCAAAAACTGCATGTTTAGTTTTATTTCACTTTTCCATGAATAGGAGGAAGATTAGAATCATCTTCAAAGCAAACTTTCACTCTGCGCATATGATAGGATTCCCTTCTCTTGAAATCCTTCTCCCCCATCTCACAGGAAAAATCTGTTTTGTGGAATTAGAAAAATTAGGTCTCAAACAGTTACAGAAGTTTGTAACATCTCCATGACTGCTGGATACTTCCTTCCCCACATGTGCCCATCCAGGAAAAAAAGAAAGCCTGGATACATTTCCTAGTTATTTTCAGCCTGAAACTTCCCTTAAAACATTCACATATGCAATTTATGGATAGAATATTGCAAGATATTTCAGAAAACTTTTCCCCTCTCTGTTACACTAATAATTTGATTTATTTTTATGTTTGAAAAGCACTTACTCCCTAAAATACAGCACCCTTTCAAAACTTTTAAATAAAGTTCTCACATTTTTCAGTGAAAGAAAAGGATTAAAGATTATATTGAAAGAGCATCATTTTCACACAGGGTGAATAGACTACAGCAGTTCCCATGGGATCAGCTGCATATATTTAAACTCTTCCCACAAGACAACCATTGTTTCCTACAAGCCTCTCTGTTTTTTTTTCTGTCATGACAGGTTTCCACACTTCATGTTGTCTAGAAATCCCATGGATGCTGAGCTGGACCAGATGATGAAACAATAAATTATGAAGTCTACTAATTAGACTTGGGTTAAAAATGGGTTTTTGCTAATGAAACACCTTGCTGCAGTCCTAGGAGCTGTGAACTGACTTGCTCTCAACATCCAGTTCCTATACACAAGGAAGCAGTATTCTTACAGGAGGCAACTGCAAAATAACAAGAGGAATTATACAGCCCCTTTTAAGATCCATCTCTTCTACCAGAGTTGCAGGGCTATACTACTATCCTCAGCTTCAAGTAAGTTCAGTGTTCTTCCTAGACGTGTAAACCAGCTTGTAAATATTCTCCCCTGCGATAAACTGGCTTAACCAGCAGGTTTTATAGGTCAGATGCTGCTTTAAGTGAACCAGATTTCACAGATCTCCGGGGCAATTTTGGCTGCACAATCCATGCAGAACCCAACTGATGCAGAGTGGTAAGAATGTACTTGTAAACTTGCTAAGCGCTACTTTTACAAACAGTTTATAACTTGTCTTTTTTTTTTAATATATACATATCTCTCTCTATATATATATATCTCTACTTGATAACCGGTGTGCTGTTGAGATAGCTTTCTACAATTTTCAGTATACGAGAAATCACAAAGGTTTATATTTGACTGCTGTTTCAGAACACACCAATGCTATATATAACACTTGGTTAGACTTGGCATTTTTTAACATCAGTAAGACAGATCTGCAAGAATTCCATTTCTAAATATCTTGATTCTAAATTATTATGCTAAAATAAGCACCACATTGATAATACGGAGTAAATTGCTTCATGTAACAAATAGCAATACACTCATCATCATGGTGATGCTGTCAAAAGCCGGCAATTTTCAAGTGTTGTTTAACGAGCTTTCATATCTGTGAGAAATTTTCAAGGCTGTAGTGATGTTACTGAAGAACTTATTATAAAACTTTACAAACGTATAAATATGTATTTCTGTCTAAAGAGAGTGAAAGGCTAAATGGAACAGAGCATGAGGGACTACAGGATAGGGTCTCTAAGAATGCCACTCTGGAAGGGAAAATTGGACTAGAACAATAAATAAATTCAAAGTCACCATCCCTCAAAGTCTCCTGAAATAGCAGGCACTGAACAACCACTGAACATCCTAAGGTTCCTCCACGTTCCTAGAAATCCACTCCAATTTCTCTTCAGCACATTTTAATAGGTCCAACAGCTTCCCTAGCCTGCATTTCCAAAGTTCCCCTAAAGTAAGGCAATAATTCTACAGCACTGGGCACAAAGTGCCTCCTGAGCACAAGGAGGGGAGCAAAACACATTTGAGTCCCAGGATGAGTCAGGAGCACTGCAAGATTATCATGCGTGCTGTCACACCCCCCGATACACAGGCACTGCTTTTTCTTTCTGCAGCACTTCAAGCTAACTTACAACGTTTTTCACAAACAGCACTGTAATACATTTATACATACAATAACCACAGTTCCTGCATACACAGAAAAAACAGTAACAGTCACACTATTAAAGACTACATTTCCTACCCTCTCAAAAACCTCTTCCATTATTTAATATTTGGATCTGCTACTCAACTTGTTTCCATGCAGTAATTTATTCATTATTGAAAATGTTACACGAATGCATATTTAAGTTAGTTATTCATACCTCTCAGAAGAGAAGCCTCTGAAAAACATTAATAATTGAAGGCAAATTGTTGCTCTTTAGAGAAATTCTGATAAAATCCATTAGAGTTGTCAGTCCCCCTTCCATCCCCCTATCTCTGGTATGCGAGGCTGCTGGCTCGGTGCACAGCCTTGTCAAACCAACCGTACA
This sequence comes from Egretta garzetta, assembly GCF_000687185.1. Lineage (NCBI taxonomy): Eukaryota > Metazoa > Chordata > Aves > Pelecaniformes > Ardeidae > Egretta > Egretta garzetta. The sequence continues at coordinate 3,518,666 of NW_009258951.1, forward strand.
GTCTATTCAGTTACCCTGGAGTTGTCATGTGGAATCAAGCAAACAAATATCTTCTCTCCATTTTCCCCAACTCCGGCACTCAAAAACAGATCAGAACTAATTCTTCACAAAGCTTAACTTCAGCAGCAGCTTGAGTGAAAACGCTCTGAGCTTGATATGGAATTTGAATTAGTTAAAAGGATTTATCAACAGCCAGTGGTTACATTCAGTTAATTAATAACTTGCTTAAGAGTAACGAGGAAATTGCAGAAGTTAATATTACTTATGGGGCCTCTTTTCAGAAGTTGGTGAGAAGGCTGGAATCTTTCGGTGTCTTTGGAGGAACATTAGCCAGAAGAAAATTCAGGAAAGAGTAGGGCACTGGAGGAAATGCATCCTTTCAGTTGACACCCACTGCATCTCACCAAACGGCAGAACTTCAGCCAGAACCTTTGAAAGCGTAACTACCCAGGTGGAACCAGTGCCCAGGACCTACCTGAACACCTCCAAAGCTTGGCAGCAGTAGCAGATAAATGATTTCTAAATCATTCTGGTGGCATTCTGCACGCAAGCTGAACATGTTTTCCTTCCACATTAAGCACGTCTGTATGCTTTTCCCCTTAATTTTTCTTTGATAAATAAATCCCAGATTCCCAATGCATCAACCTTAACTAACGCCTACCCTACACACAGACCCAAAGGATCTTCACAGAACTGGTACTGGCTATGTCCTCGTTCCCTGGAAGAGCCTAGGAGCAAACCCACACTGGGAGTGTCCCAGGACTGACATTTTTCTAACAGTGGCCAAAGTAATATCAAATGAACCAGCTCTCAGAACAGCAAAATACAAGGTCAAGCACTCTTAGCCTGCTGCTGGAAGAAAAGAAAGACTGTTTGCCCAAAGATAATGAGGACGCGTGTTTGTACCATTCCTGTTAGGGCTTTTGTCCTTTTGCAATACAGAAAGGATTTATAAACTATACAGTTTAAAAAAAAAAAAAAATTGCTCCACAGAATATGCATTCAGTCACATAAGTTCTCAATTTTGATGGCAAATCCTCAAACAGCTTTTTTGCTCCTGTTCATCCCACCATGGCCTCTACAACCAAACACAAAATTCATGGTGGGTGAACACATACTTTAAACGCTGTTAAGTCATTGTCATTGGTTTTTAAAATAAAATGCAATTGTGTGTTCTCTACATCTTCCTTTTAACTTAGTATGTCTATGAAGAACACAGTTTGCTTCTCTCCTACCTCTACAAGACTGTAAAAAACTTGCAAGCTGATAGCAGAACATAAATATTCTCACTCTAAAAATTGTTTTCTCAACAAGAGATTTCAAAAGACAGCATGGTCTAACTAGGAGAGTGTAAACAAGGGTCTTGGATTTTAATTCTGGGTCCAATAACTACTTAAGTCATTGTACAGTAGGAATTAAGAGGTCGATTCCTTCACTCACTGCGAGCCTACTTTTGACGTCTAATAGCAACCAAAGTAACATCTCCCCCCAGTGTCTGACAATCCTTTAATTTTTCATGTGGAAAGAAAAGTAGAACCACAAGCTGGTTTTGTACTTACTCAAACACAACTACAGTTGTAGCTAATGACATTCCTCAGAAGATTTATGCAGAAAAGCTTTTCTGATAACTATGCTGAAAAGATAAGACCAGTCTTGGCTGTCTTCTCTGACAACCCGTTCTCTTAATGTCACGAGGTGGCTGGTAGAAAGGGGTCCCCATGCAGAATATTTCTTACTCTGAAGTGAATGTGCTCTGCTCCCAGAATCATCTGTACAGTCAAAGAAAACCAAAAATGACAGCAAGCTGAGGAATACAAGGCAGCAAAGGATCATGTGAGGGAGACCCAAACAAGCAAGGAGAATTTACTTTATGAAAATAGTTTTTCCCATCCTAGAAAAACTTGGTTTTAACTTTTATTATAATAGTTACAATGACTGTATGTCCTTTTTAAACAAAGCCCTGAAAATATTTATTTTGTTAGACTTTTAAAAATAAACATCTTCTTAGGAAAGAGACAAGCTATTGTTCCCTCTCTGACTAATTGGTGAAGAGAAACAGAATATTCCATATTCATTGCATTTAGCCTAAATGAGTCATGTTATCTTCCACCCAGACAAAGCATTTTAATTTTAATAACGACAACGCTGACAGCTACAATACTGTTCTTGCAGAAGTTTGCTTGTAAATAATTAACAATTGTTGTATAATGACAGTGGGGTTTTTGACAGCTCTATTAATTTCACAGTCAGGCTGGAGTCTCTTTAATTTAAGGTATTCATAAAAATCCAAACCCCCTCCCAACCTACTAACATAAAAGGCTAATGGAAAAAACAGGTTTATGTCCCTGCAGTCTGTCTCTATGCCAAAAATCTGTTGTACGCCAAGAGTCAGCCATGGAAAACCAAGGAGAATAGTACAGAAATCACATATCATACCTCCAAATGGTTTACACGTTTGACTAATAATTATCTGATTTTGAAGTTAAAGTCTGTGTTGCAATAAATAACAAGTTCACATAGCAAAATTCTGTTCTGTGTTCTAGGACCTGGTGGTGGCATTGTCAGAGGATAGATTCAGCACAGGATGGGGCACCACCTATCACTTACTATTTAAATACGTGCACTCATGCCTCTCAAAATCTTGCCAAGCAAGACACTGATAAATGTTCCCCTAATCCACTCATATTTTTAACACCTGGCAACATTCCTCTGATTCTGATGGAATCAGCAAGGATACAAATACTTTGATGATCACAAAAATGTTTCCCATGTAAGCAAGTTCTTTATCTATCACATGCCACATAGTTTACTAATTGGCAGTTACATCTTTCACATACATATTAGGAATTTTGTCCAAGAATTGTAGAACTGGATGCAATATTTCCTCTATGAGAATAGGAGATATCCAGTTTGATTCCCACCCCCCCCGCCCCCTTCAGAAAATAAGTCCTGGTGTTTCCATTCCCGTGAGGATGAAATGTTTCACTCCAGAAATAACAGAGCCTCTCAAAAGCCCACTGAAGTTAATGGAGACACTCTCATTGTCATTACAAGGATCTATAGTCTTTTGTTCTCCCAGTAGGTGTCTCCTGAAGTTACCTTATGCCCATTTGCTGTCCCAGACAAAGAATGGATAATGACAAAGACATTCATGAAGTAATCTTTGGTTTCTATATGGACCAGGTAACAAGAAGAACTTCTGGGCCACACGTAACCAGCAGCCGCCCAATATTTAGTGTACTTGCATAGTTTCATCCACATTCATAAGTGGATTATTCAGTAATAATACGTAAACTGTCCTGCCAAATAATAATATTAGATGTCAACCTAATATTTCTATCAAATTCCATATTAATTACTAAAGCTATTTTCTAACTATTCTTTTTTTTTTTTTAGTCCATATTAAGTATTGCTTGTACTCCAATTACTGGCAAAGCACAGCAATCTTGTTGGACACTTTTAGAATAGCTGTTTATTTCTAAAGGCCAATTCCTGTGTACCAGACAAAGTCAAAGCTCCTATTAAAATTAAAAGAGGCTTTCCCTGAATGAAGTCTAAAAAACTATAGGATTTAACCCACTGTCTCAGAGGAGCTAGACCCTGCCTCAGCACTGTTGCTGTTCGTTAGTCAGGTTCGTAGGTGGTTATTGCCTGGCAGCCCTATCTTGTAACAATACACAGAGCTCATTATCAGCTGCACTGCTCCAAAAGGCTCATCTGCATCACAAAAGACAACATCTGCTGTGCATCTAGGTGCCATCTTGTTGATAAAGTATATCAGAAATAGACAAAGTTTGCATACTCATTTCTTTGTAGCCACTGCTGGTTTGGAGACAGTTCCAAAATACTCACAGGCAACAACCAAATGTCACTGCAGGTCCATCTGATGGTGCTTCTAACGCTCTGCAGCCTCCCTTGCTGTGATGGACAAGCTGCAAACACACTCAATCTATTATTTTTACATGTACACATGCATGCAAACACTCTCACAGACTACTTATCAGATATTCGCATTACCCCCCTTCAGAAAATAAGTCCTGGTGTTTCCATTCCCGTGAGGATGAAATGTTTCACTCCAGAAATAACAGAGCCTCTCAAAAGCCCACTGAAGTTAATGGAGACACTCTCATTGTCATTACAAGGATCTATAGTCTTTTGTTCTCCCAGTAGGTGTCTCCTGAAGTTACCTTATGCCCATTTGCTGTCCCAGACAAAGAATGGATAATGACAAAGACATTCATGAAGTAATCTTTGGTTTCTATATGGACCAGGTAACAAGAAGAACTTCTGGGCCACACGTAACCAGCAGCCGCCCAATATTTAGTGTACTTGCATAGTTTCATCCACATTCATAAGTGGATTATTCAGTAATAATACGTAAACTGTCCTGCCAAATAATAATATTAGATGTCAACCTAATATTTCTATCAAATTCCATATTAATTACTAAAGCTATTTTCTAACTATTCTTTTTTTTTTTTAGTCCATATTAAGTATTGCTTGTACTCCAATTACTGGCAAAGCACAGCAATCTTGTTGGACACTTTTAGAATAGCTGTTTATTTCTAAAGGCCAATTCCTGTGTACCAGACAAAGTCAAAGCTCCTATTAAAATTAAAAGAGGCTTTCCCTGAATGAAGTCTAAAAAACTATAGGATTTAACCCACTGTCTCAGAGGAGCTAGACCCTGCCTCAGCACTGTTGCTGTTCGTTAGTCAGGTTCGTAGGTGGTTATTGCCTGGCAGCCCTATCTTGTAACAATACACAGAGCTCATTATCAGCTGCACTGCTCCAAAAGGCTCATCTGCATCACAAAAGACAACATCTGCTGTGCATCTAGGTGCCATCTTGTTGATAAAGTATATCAGAAATAGACAAAGTTTGCATACTCATTTCTTTGTAGCCACTGCTGGTTTGGAGACAGTTCCAAAATACTCACAGGCAACAACCAAATGTCACTGCAGGTCCATCTGATGGTGCTTCTAACGCTCTGCAGCCTCCCTTGCTGTGATGGACAAGCTGCAAACACACTCAATCTATTATTTTTACATGTACACATGCATGCAAACACTCTCACAGACTACTTATCAGATATTCGCATTACCCACCTGCATCATTTTCCAGTTGAACTGCATATTTTATTACTTCAGGCATCTATTTCCATTCACTTTGTTTCCCACATACAGGGCTTTCTTAATTGAGCTGCATAGTTTATGAACTGTGCTAATTGAGCTGCATAACTCCACTGCTGAGTTTTTATGTACTGTACCAAGCAGAATATCGAGTGCTGGATTTGTGCCACTGGAGTTACAAGCTCTGCAAGTTGAGGAGTACTTTTAACAGTTCTGCTGTATTTTTTGCTTCTTGGATTTCTGCATGTTTTTCCTACTTTGTAATACCCAAATGGGTTGAAATCTGCATTTGGCTTAAGCAAAAGTTTTTTTTAAAGATAGCCAGGACAAATTAATTAAACTGTCGATGACAGCCCAAGTAACCCTTGTATTCTGTCCCCCAGAGCAGAAGTCAAGAAAACTTACCCTAGGAGAGCAAAGGCAGCTACTCCCACTCAGAAGAAAAACTGCCTGACCACAGGGGACTGTTCCAATAGGTGCTCACGCTCCTGGTTTCTGGTTAAGAGCCAGAAGCCCTGAAAAGGGTCCTAGAAGCAGGAAGGAAAAGCAGTATTGATAAGTAACCATGAGGACGTGCTGTTCTCAGCTGCCAGGAGTTAAGAGCCCAGCAATCAGGGCATGCCTGCTGCAGAGAGACACAGCGTCTGGAGCCAAGACTGGTTCTGCACAGCATCCAGCTGTTTCTCATCCTAATTAAGTCTATAGGCTAACAGTGATTATTAATATTAAACACCTACCCTCTGAAGCTACTAATGAAACCAGCTAATCTGTACCACAGATCCACATTTAAAATTAATACAGGCATTTATGCTAACTTACAAGAAAGAGGAGCAGTACACACTGATACAGCGTGCTCACGCCTTTCTTGTGTGCTGGTTCTCCTCTTGGCTACGGATAGATGCCACAGTAAGAGCCAGTATTTAAAAAACACTAAAACATCTGTTCAGATGCTTAATAAGCTTGCCATCGTTAACGCTATACCTCACAGATGAGCAGAATGCTTTGAAAGACAAACAAAAGGAATAGTATTTCCACCAGAAATTCTAATTTCAATAGTGGCATCAGAGCTAGGTAGTGGCAGTTATTTGAAGACTTAAGAAAATCAGTCAGCAGAGGAAAAAAAATAAAATAAAGAGACGCAGCACCTCATGGGACAAGTTATTTGAATGAATTAATATCCGCACTAATATGGCTATGTAAATGCTTTTCCAGGACAAAGTTTTGTTTGCTAGCTTTGTAGAAGAAAGCTTCTGTAGAAATAAGTGAGTGTGAAACCATAGAAATGTAAGATTGGAAAGTCCTCAAGAGATTATCTAATCTACCTCCTCAAGTTGAGGCAAGAGCTGTCAGGACCAAGCACACCTGATGTTTGTTCTGATCTTGCTTCCACAAGCAAAGCTTTTCAACACTTCTCAATTAGGAATTTACCCAGTAGCCAAATATTTCTTCCTACTCCATTAGAAACAGAGGACAACAGATCACTGTTTTGTTATAGTGTTTGACTTTATGATTCTTTGCGCTCTCCAACGCGTCCTTTTGGAGCAAACATCTCTTTCAGCTTCTCACGGTTTTTTTTGCTTTTTTTCCATTCTTGTTGAATCTCTCTGGACCCTCTTTTCTGGAACTTCTCAGCCCATTTCCATAGGGCACTGGTGCCATCAGGGAACAGCAGGTAGCTGCTGATGCCTGCAGGGCTGGGCACCAACAGGGTACCAGGATGCTCAAGCTGTCCACCTCTCCACTGAGGGAGGTGGCACACAGCTGAAGACCCCAGCTCCAGGCCACAAAAGCAGCATTAACTCTTGTGGCACAGTCAGAACCACCAGTTTGGTTTACTCTCCTGAGCCAGCTGCAGTGATCAAGCAGAGGGCTGCCAACAGGTCCCCCCAGGCAGCACACTTCATCAGCTCCCTCTCCTGCTTTTCAGCCATCCTCCCTTCCTCTGCCTTGTGTACACCTCTCCATACAGAAACCTAGTATTTACATCACTGTTATCCAGGTAAACTCAGTTTTATATAGTATTACAGATACAGTTGTCTACATACAGCTGGTCTTGAAAGAGTCCTCTCCCCAGAAGGTCCCCAGCACTCCCAAGCTCCCCAGTACTGCTCCCCTCCCCCCCCCCCAAAGCTATCTGTGAGGTTTGATCATTTCCCTAATGACTCCTCTTAACCAGCTGTGCAGTCCAGCCCTCCTCCATACCCATAACTTCTGTTAGCTTTTGTTAGCTTCTCACACCACTATCGGTCACATCTGGCAATTTCACACATCGTGCCCAGTGCTTTTGCACACCCAAGGCTTAACATCAGGCCAGGGCCTGAGCAAAATTCGCCTCACAAAATTTTTTACAACATTGTCTTTGTGGGTTTTTTGTTAGTTTGGGTTTGTTTGTGGGGTTGGGGGTTTTTTTGGGTGGTACCGCTATACCTGTTGTCTTTTTCCTTAAGCATTCCCCCTAGCCAGAGAACCTCCTACCCCAGAGAGGCAGCACAGAGCCAGCAGTGGTGGCTCCAGTATGAACTGACTCCTTGAATTTTCAAAATATATTGCAGATAAACCACTTTTCTCTCATAAACTAAAAATTTAAACCAATAGTCTCTGCAACATAAGTCAACATGTGATCCTTTGTGTCCAAAATGTGGTCTCAGTTTTTCCCCAGCAGGTCTGAATTTATCAAATAGCAAAGCGTACACATTGCATTAAAATCAAGTAATAGAAAATTCAGCGTTCACATTTCAAGTCCAACTCAGTAGTAAAACAATTCAATTTTGCTGTCAATTACACTAGGGAGAAAAAAGAGAAAATAGGAAAAAAAAAATCAGATTAACGCATTCTGAGATAAATGGTATTTCAGATAAGTTTAATCTTACTTTTGAAAGGTGCAAACTCATCACATACGTCTACACGGAGAACTCTGCAGAACACCTGGAAGGCTCAACACCAGAACAGTTACACCATTACCTAACTGTATTAGGATTTGCTTTTTTTTCCCCTCAGCAGGACTCATGGGACAAGACAAGAATTTAAACTGAGGCCTGAAATTCCCATATCCAGTCCAACTGACTTTAACCATAAAGGTAATTTTCTCCTAATTGTCAGGTTAGATTGCCCCTTTAGTCTTCCTCATCAGACTGCAAATAGATGTTCCTCTCTCTTCTTGGAAGGACATGAATTAAAGAAAGAAAAGACATGGAAGAAAGATTGAAACCCATACAAATCAGAGGTAGATTCCATGAACTTAGGACACGTCGTTAATTGGTATCAGATCTTAAGTCATCAGATTCTTGAACTTAACATTAACCATATAAGGACTAGTCTCATGATTTTTAATGATTCATTGCCCCATTTCACAGAGGCAGAGAATCACAGCATGGTTGAGACTGGAAGACACCTCCAGTGACCACCTAGTCCAATCCGCCGCTCAAAGCACAGCGAGCCAGAGCAGGTTGGTCAGGGCCACCTCCAGCTGGACTTTCAACATCTCCAAGGATGGAGAATGCACAGCCCCTCTGGCCAACCTGTTTCACGTTTGACCTGCCCCACAGTAAAAAAAGTTTTTCTTTACATTTAACTGGAATTGCCTGTATTTCTACTTGTCCCTACTGCCTTCTGTCCTGTCACTGGATACTGCTGAGAGGAGTCTAGCTTCACTCCTCCCCATCAGGTATTTATTTATTATTGATAAGCTCTCCTTAAGGGAAGAACTGACCCCCTCCAGCAGCAGACAACGCTCTGCCTAAGGCAGCCCCGTCTGCTCTTGTCTGCCTCTGCTGCAAGGGCACGTTGATGGCTCACCAGCCACTGAAAGTCTTTCGTATCCATAAACTTCTGTAGACACTGGCTCAGCTTTCCACATGTTGTTTTCAAATGTTTTCCTTCACAACGTTCAAGAATCAGACTTTAGACAATATAAGCAGGCACTACAGAGAAAAGTCATGGCTGCCATAACTGGACTCAGCCTCGTTACAACAAGACAGTAAGTGTGATACTGGTATTGTAAAACATAGTGACTTAAAAAAGGATTGGTATTCTAGAGTTAAATCTGATCAAACAGAACTGTCAGCCTTACCTGGAAGTTTTCTGATGTTTAAATACATTTTCTCCAATTCCACGTTCTCATTAACTCTTGCAAAGCAACGCTTTCCTACTGGCCACCATAACAATATTCTGACAATAGAGAGGGTAAAAAAAGAACAGCATTTTCTTGTCTAAATACCCAACATCAGTTCCATTTATCACATCTCATTAACTGAAAAAACCTGTAAAGCCTTCCTGAATGTCTTCAAGTCTCTCGGTTGAATTTCATTAGCATTATTTCACCTTAAAAATTATAAAATCTACTTCAAATTTGCAGTCTAATGATACCTTCACCCACCCTACATTCTGCTCCCAGAAAAGGGTTAATGTCACGCATATATACAGACCAAGGACTTCTGTATTTTAATGGCAAGGCAACAAAGAAATTCACCTAATGACAAGTTCTTGGACTAATGTATTATTCATTTTGTTATGTGACAGCAGAACAAAACTGTATCCATAAATATATAATGTTGTACACCACTTTTTAATGTAGTTTACATTTATGAAATAATTGGCTGTCTTTCACCACATTATCCTCTCTTTATTCACTCTTTTTTTTTAAGCGGATGTCATAAAATGCAGTTCGTGACATAGAAGATGCGTTCATTCCAGGAACAGAGACAGTGACTGGCCTGGATAAACCTATGCATTTCAACCTCTGTTTCTGAAAATGTTTTCTAGTCTCTGGAAGGATTTTTGGAGGCATCTTTACAGTGCTTTTGAGCATATAAATTGCTCCTTCACTCCTTTTTCCTTACGATTAACATCACGTATTTTTAAATCTATTAACTCATTTGAGGTCAACAAATTGTATCTAATCATCAGCATACTTATGTTCATGTACTTAACGATACATGGGGTTTTGACTTAAATAATAAAAGCACTCAAACCTCCTTACTTGGTATCCAAAAGCAAGACGAGCCACCAGCAGAGAGATGTCTCAGCACAGGCAGTGCCCTCATTGGCAGGGTCAGCCATGTGGGGGTCTGAACATGGCTAGCAGAGCTGGATGAAGGCAACACCGACCACTAATGGTCCCAGGAAAGTCAAGCGGTGAACCGAAGTCCCAGATACACCCTGGGAGTCCAGCCAGGAGCAAAAGGAGACAAGGCCAGAGACAGGACCAGTGACAAGGCTACAGCATATGTCCAAAGTCCATCCAGGCAACAGGGCTGGACACAAGCTATAAAGTACTTTCATGAAGGATCCCATCCAGGAGCCAAGCACCAGCCCAGGGCATAGCCAGGACTGAGGGACTCAGCTTGAGCTGACCGGGCAGGGGTGGGTGGAGGCCCCAGGTGAGGCTGCTCAGGGCCATCAAGGCCTATCAGTGCCCTCAGAAGCACAAACACTTTCCAAGTTCCATTACCAGTTTGCTCAAATTTTGTTTGCCTTCATAAATTGTTACGAGGAGCATTTGCAGATTATTTTATCCTCTCCAGTCATCTGCATGGTCTCTCCAGTTACCACTCATGCATGCTTCAGGTTCACATCCAGTTCTGGGTTAGGTACCACCTGGGTTACTTACACCAAGAGGGCTTTTCTTTAGGTAGTGGGGAGGTGTAGGAAATAAGTCCTCTGCTGTCCTGCTGCGCATAGAGCCCCTCCTGCGGCGCGGGCAGCTCCTTTCAGCCTGCTCCCCTCTTCTCCCACGCTGCATCAGCCACGAGACCCAATTCTGTCTACGCAGGTGAGGAGGGTCCAGCTGGCAGGTCTGCTACAGCGGGCACCACCTGAGCATACCAAAGCATGGTAAGGCATGTGACGGAACCCATCCTGTCCACAAGTCTGCATGCTACTGAAAATTTTCCACATCTGCATGCTTTTACTCATCAACAAGAGATGAGCCTCAAGGACATAAACAGGGAATTTCACAGTGCCAGACAAATGCTGCTCAACTGCCAAAACCAACACTGAATCATTGCTTGAGCAGCAATTAAACTAGAACAATGCAGATACCCGAGCCTTCCTTTAATCATTCTCCCAACCCTGTGTTAATTAGCTAGGCTGCAGTAACTACAGAAATGATGAGCCTGCGTGAGAATAAAAAGTAAAATTATATTAAAAATTCAGTAAATTATACA
>NW_009258951.1:3530016-3530441 GCF_000687185.1 Egretta garzetta
CGGGTTTCCCGAGCTGCCAAGGCTCGGCGAGCGGGCAGGGACGCCGCAGCAGAAAGGTCACCGCCGTGTTTATCAGGCGTTGAGAGCAGAGGCCGGGTTTGCAAAGGGCACAGCGGTTTCACCCCTGTGGTAAACGAACAGCCGGGGCGCAACGCCTCGCTTCTCTCCTTCTCCCGACGGCCGCTCTGCCTACGTGCGCCATACAGGCCTGAAAGCGGCTTTTTTGTGTAACAGAGGGGTAGCACCACTGACGTAACTGCCTAGGTCTTAAAAATGCCACAGTTGCTTGCATCTTGTCAGCGTAAGCGTCACCTCGGGCACCTTCCTCTGCACAGGGCCGTGCCAGTGGCCCCCGGACGGCGCACAAAGGATTTGCACCGAGTTCTGTGGTGACAGTGGCGTGTGGAGGTCGCTCCCTGTGTCTC
>NW_009258951.1:3531322-3568491 GCF_000687185.1 Egretta garzetta
GGACGGGCCCGCCGGGGCACCCGGGGCCGGCAGGAAGCCATGGAGCTGCTGCCGCCTCTTGGACCCACCCTCCCGAAGGGGATGGTGCTCCCCGGGGCTGGGGTGGCCTGCTGGCCATTCCTGAAGAAGGGCGCTTCCTCAGGGGTTTGGTGGTTTGGGTGTTTGGCGGTTTTTTTTATCATTCAAGTTGGAAGTGTTCAGTGAGAACCGGGCTTGGTTTCTGGGTAAAATTTGTTCACGCTTTATCATCAGCTCTGAATTCAGAGGCAGCATTCACAGTCGGGATTGTGTAAAAATGCATTTAGCGAATGGCTGGAGACAAACTTCGATGGCCGGGTTAATACTGGGAAGCGTTTCAGAAGGCCTGAATTACTCCTTAGCTTAGCTCTACTTTTTTTTTTACTTTTTTTTTTTTTCTTTTCCCCAGGAGTAATTAAATTATGAATACTGTACAACTGAACATCCTTTTGGATTTCAAGCTGTTATTAGCTGCAATTTAGAGAACTTGCAAATCTGCCAAACATACGTATCTGACATCTTTACAGATTACTAGCTGTGTCTCGTTATTTGACATCCAGGAACACGCAGCAGCCAGAACGCATGGATGTTCATGGCAGCTTGGCAGTCGGAGAGGCAGAGAATCCGTGGCAAGTCTCCCAAGTTCCAGGGAAAGCTTGCTTTTCCTCGTCTGTGCTGTGAAGCTACTCTTAATGAAGTGGATTTCACTTTTAAACCATTGATTATTTCTGTTTGTGCATTTTTACTCCAGAATAGGGGTTTAAAATAAGAAAGAGAGTGTCCAACCAGGAGCCTCAAGCTACTGCTCCCTTATTACTAAATATCTTATACCATAACCGTTTTATTTCTAGCTAGACAAACACTAAACCTTTTCAGAAAGGTATGATGTCAAGGTTCCAAGTTAACTGTTCTGTGAAAATAATACCTTTACTGTAATTTTTCCAAATGGCAGTAACTAGTATTTGGGTAGTAATCTAAGAAAGAGTATGAGGTTACAGGCCAGGAATTGTTACAGGAACATAAATCACCTTTTAATATTATTTTCCTTTCTCATCATTGACAACTTAAATACAGTAGGAAGAAAAGAAATGTCATAGCAATCTCCTTATCCTGTTTTCAGGTCTAAAGCATTTAAAATGCAACAATAGAAAAGCAAAAGTTTTTTTTAAAATGTTGGGGAAAAATTCAATGCAAGACTGTGTACATCTGGGGAGGGATGTCTAGCCGGTCCAGCTCAAACACCATTATTCTTCTGAGCTGAAAACATAAAATAGTTCAATGTCAGAAGATGTAGCTTATTCGGTGAAGGGTGTATCGCAATATGGCACGCCCAGTCCAGGTGTGAGAATAACCAAAGATCCAACACTGACACTGTTGCCTTTTGCCTTCCCAGCAATGGCGGGAGGAGTTCAGCTTTTGTGGCCGGTATGTTTAGTTGGCAGCATCCAGCTGTGCTAGCCACTGGTTAAATTCTGGGTTTCGTTGGTAGGGCTCTTACTGGGACTGAGTATTTTGCTGAGGATTTAAGAAAAACAGCAATTATTGTAAGATTAAAAATACTGTCTCAAGGACTGGCAACGCGGGCATTATTCTGCTGCATAAATGTTAAGTAATAACAGCCCAAGAATATCCACATGCTTTAAATGTGTTAAGTGTGTTGTGTGGCAGGAGGCCAAAGCTCAAGTCTCCAGTCATCTGGGAAGCGTAAGTGGCCTGTCTAATTCCTACCACTTTTTAAACTGTTTGGTTTTCAGTAATAGCTGCAGGGTTTTGGAGCAGGGTATAGCATAAGATCAGGTGGTTGAATTTGAATTGCCTTGTTTAGACTTGCTGCCACATAGTCCTTGATCTCTTATAAGAGAACTTCTGCATGCGTGAGTCCAACTGCAGTTAGGATATCCAGACATGGTTTTAAATACCATGTTAGACCTAATTTTTCAGATACGGTTTTAAAATACTGTGTTCAAGCTTTTTTTTTTTCACATCTGACATATTTTGCTTATCTTGAAATTGGCATTTTGGGATGAAGCTCAATAAAATGTATAAGGTTTTGGTTACAATGTTTATGAATGTTTTAAAGTTCATGCCTGAAACCTACCTCCTAAGTTGTATGTGTGTTTTGAGGTTTTTCCCTTTTTAGTGGGTGGTAAAACCCTGCTCAGCTGCAGAGTACCAGAATGGGAAAGCTTGTTTGAAATGTTAGTGGTTTTTTTTTAACATTAAAAATTATTTTCAAAGACGGCTACAAAGTCTGATAACTTCACCAGTATAAGCAGCATAAGTTGAATATATCTAGTAGGCTAAGGTGAATTCTCATTGTATGAATACCTGTTCTTTTTTTATTGTTTAATTGGTTTAGGTCCAATGATGACAGCTCTCTTGAGTGGCAGCCAGTTTCTGTGGAAAACCTGTTCCAGCATTTAACGCCGCAGATACCTGAAGTCTCATGAAAAGGAAAAGCAGGTTTCTCAATGAGTAGCGAAGTGAGTCCTAACTTTACAGTGAATGATGCTCCATGAAAACAGACTGTGTGAAACTATATCAAGATTTGAAAGTAGTCTGATGCACAGTGAGGGTGGCTCCAACCTGTTATGTTGCAGAAAGGGTGTATTGTCAGCCTTTCCAAGCTCCACGTGTGAGGAGTGAACATCAGAAATCCCAGTCCTTGGGGACTCTTGTCTGTGAGATGCTGCATAACTTTATTCGCTTCTAGAGGGGTGCTCTTATACCTCAGTATTACTTCTTCCCGTTTCCTGAATTCACTGTGCATCTGAGATGTTCCAAATGGTCTTAAAAATTTTCACAATCTTTCTTGTTTACTGGTTCTACATTTGGCTTTCAATACTAAATAGGTGAACCTACTAGTATAGTACTTATTTTGTTGGTTTTTTTTAAACAGTGCATTTGCTCTCGCTTTTTTCCTTAATAGCTAGGTGATTTTAGACTCCTCTGTATGAGGAATTATTCACCTTCAGAGGATGTAAATTATCATCAATATGAGTAGGTTATCAGCTAAGTTTCAAGGAGTAGTAATAGATAATTCTGCGTTTTTGTTAACATTTTCTTCAATTTTGTAGCAGTTAGCCTTCTAAATAAATAATAAAATTTCAAATAGGATGGATATTTCAGCAGCAACAAAAAATATCCAGAACTATTATAATTAGCTACAAGAAAATATTTTTAAAGGTCAAACCCAACCCTCCCTCGCATCAAAACTTAAGCTGTGTTTACTATTGCATTTCATTCTGGGGATTTTGAGGGCAGGAGTACCCTACATTGGCCTTCTGCAAGTTTCTTAAGCTTTCCATCTTTCCTCTGGAGTATTAAATAATGCAAACTGTTTGACACTATGTTGAATCACTAGTTAGTCTGATGGGCTAGCTAGATTCAAGTAGACCTTAGAGCTCATCTGGAATCTGAGTCATAAGTGACTTCTTTTTCATAACATTATCCTGAAATAAGTTGCATACAGAGTAACATTATGTTTTGTAAGTGTGAGTGTTCAGAATCTGGGCTAGTACCATTAAAGAAAGTAATGTTACTTTGTTGGCATAACGTTGAACATGAAATTTCACAGTTTTGGTCTTAAGTGCAAGTAAATTGCTTGGTTTACTTTATCCTGTGGCAGATTGCTGGCACCTCAGTGTAGCTGGCAGTCTCAGTCTAACGCAACCTCAGGCTAAAATTCTGTAGTGATATAAATCTGGAGCATTGCATATTTGTCAAGGAGCTAATGAATGTGATGGGCCACAAAGTATTTTTCTTTCTTGGAAGTCTAACTTGTCTTCTGTAAGCAATAAATATAAGCAAGCATTGTACGACTAATGTCTTATTCACACTGGCTATATTTATTTCTTTGAATTTGGCAGGTCCGTTTATGAGATTGGAAATAACTGTGATATCAAGCATCCGTCTGGATGCAGAGGTCTTTTCACAGAGGATATTCAGCATTGGTAAACGGATTTGCGGATTTGCATGGGGTAAAAATGGAGGC
Source organism: Egretta garzetta (assembly GCF_000687185.1). Taxonomy (NCBI): domain Eukaryota; kingdom Metazoa; phylum Chordata; class Aves; order Pelecaniformes; family Ardeidae; genus Egretta; species Egretta garzetta. The sequence goes on from NW_009258951.1 coordinate 3,535,335, forward strand.
AGAAATAAACTTCTGAAATTGAATCTCGATCCAGGAATGATGGCTTCTCAGCTGTATACACATGCTTTCAATATCTCCCCAATAGAGAAGAGGAGATTGTGCATAAATGGAACACCATGGATTTGGCATCTCCTAGAAGAATGTGTCGAGAATGCGTGGGAGTATTGGAGTGTTGTCATGGGACTGATTTCCATTGTCTGTTTTCTGTTTGCTGCACTACCGTAAGTTTAAAGTCTTAAGCAGTCCTCAGATTCAAACATGAGTAATCTTGCCTGAAGCCTTTTTCAAAAGCTGCCTTTTTTTTTAATTTTATCTTGGATATGTTTCTCTATCTGCATAATACAGATATAATATGCCAGAGAAGCATGTTGTTCATGTTTGCAACAATATTTGGTGGTTGACAAATGCGCTTGATGTACTGTTCTGTTGTACTGACTTGACACTAATCTCTGCCACTTAGAGCAAATGAGAATAAATCACCTCTTCTCTCTTATCTTCTCCACCCTGAGATGTGTGTGCATGCACAGGCACACTTGCAGCAAAAGCCAGCTCGGTGTTTATTTAAACCACATGCTATGTCACCAATACTGTTGTGCTGGCTCCTGCCAGTGAAATTTGGACGGATAAAAGGTCAGAAACAGCACAGGAGTTAGCACTTTGGTAGTGCTAAATCAGTTGCTGTTTGTTCGCTGGCACTGGCTTTGGGTTTCAAATGTGTAGGTAGGAGATGACAAAGGAAAAGTAGAAATGCTCCCAGCAGGTAAAAATGCCTGAAACGAAATGGGATTGACTCCAAAGTCTGTCCCCATAAGAGGGATATAATTTACTGAACTAGTAAGAGGGTTGTGGAAGTCAAGCAAAATAAAACCACTCTTAGTAAGCTGTTGAGCCTCAGAAATATTAGTGAAAGGGGGCTTTACATTAAAACTGTCATGTTAGTGAGCATGGAATTCGTCAAGATATGTCTAATGGTCTCAACGTTTGGGATTGCTTCATAGTCCCCCTTGTGAATCCGAGTAACAGTTCTCCAGTTTAGAGGCATAAGTGTAGTTGTCAGCTCTTTTAGAAGCTTTGTTCATTCGTAGCCCTTCTATGTTAAACAACAGTGTTTTTCTTATTTCAGTATTTTAAAGGCTGGTATTTACAGCAGATGAATATAAAATGCTTATGGCATAGTTCTAGTGTCCAGAAAATGGTATTTCAGTGCAGGCCACAAAAAAAGGAGCACATGCAAGCAGTAATGAGGTTGTGATTTGAGTCTTTTGTTATGTTAGAGTGACACATGGTGAGCTATAGTGATGCTGAGTTCTTCTTCAAAAGGTAAGTGGAGTATTGCTGTGATAGGTCTCTTGTGGTTAGAGTTTTAATCCTTCTTTATTCAGATTTTGAAAAATGTACTTCTAAGCTTACTGATCATTTTTTTGCTTATGCTATTTTACAATTACTTCTGGAATTTGTGCCAGTCAAATTTACATTGCCTGTCAGAATGGAAGAGTGGATCAAGCACTGTCTTTGGGCTTTCTGCTGTGTTGGATAGCTGGAGATCTTACAAATTTCGTAGGCTGCTATTTAACAGATCAACTGCCAATTCAGGTAATCTGTCAGTATTCTTACTTTTTGATTTATCCTTTTCAAACTGTCTCTTTAAACTCTAGGATAACTGCATATTGCACAGCAAAGTACATACTGGGAAAGAAAACAGTTTTGTATTGTGTTTGCTGATCTACCATCTATAAAATTGTCACGATTTCCCAAATATTTTACATTGATACTCTTAGGTGTTATAGGAACCATTTCACACTTGTAATTAACATTCAGAGAGACTTACTGGGTGTTACTCAATGATGAATGAAGTGGGGAATTTTCATTTGAGCTTCAGCTTCAAAGTAAGCTTGCAGAGCAGATAGGACTGGAAGGGGCTGGAAGTAAGTTGTGTTGTTTAGCTTGTAACAGATCAAGTTGTTTTCGGCAGCTACTCTTTAAACTTAGTCTTGGGTAGGTTTTTTGGGGGTTTTGTTGTTTTTTTTATATGAAAACTGTTTATTAACAGGGAAATACTAGTTCAAAGTGGTTAATGTCTGACTAATTTGAAAATATATTTTCTTCATTAAGGGGAGGGTTTCTCTGACGGTCATTTTCAGCAATACATTAATTGTGTCCAAAACTTTCTTGTCTGTGGCTTTTGTTTTTGACTCTTAATTAAAAGCGAAAGAGGTATGTGTCAGCCACCTGCAGAAGTTTTCACAAGCTGTAGATGGACCCAGGGGTGGACAGAGTTGCCTTCTCTTTTGCCACTTAAGGTGTGACACTTAACTGTTCCATCTCCCATTCTGAAAAGGGGAAGGGCAAATGTCGGGTTTGTCTTATTGAGGGAAGAGGCACTGAGTAAGATTAGTAGCTTCTGAAGTGCTGGGAATCTAGGTGGAACAGACTTAAGCTTCTGGGCAGGAAGGATTTATCAGTCCAGGTAGGAATTTGTGCTATGCATCCTGGAAAATGACCCTGTTGCATAAGGTTTAACTGTATTCATCTGCAGCAGTCTAACTTGTTTTGTTCTGGAAATGCTTTCTTTTGGGGTTGTTGGGGTGGCTTTTTTTTGGCAGTGCTTTGCTATTTGTCATTCACATTATGATTGTGAAGCAAAATTTCCATGCAGTTAAGTTAAGGTATTTTGAACTATTTGTATACTGAACAAGCAAATATATCTTCTCTTTCAGATTGTCACTGCCATTTTTTATGTTAACATGGATGTAATTATGATTTCACAATTTGTCTACTATAAGCTCAAGAATCAGAAGATGACAAAATGTAAGGTTTTTCAACACTTAAAATGTTCTCCATAATGTAGCACACTCTTTGGTATTTTCTACAGCATTTAAATAAATATTTTTCAGAGGGACCAAAAATAGACTGCACAAATCTGGGTTGAAGTTGTTAGGCCTATTGCTTCCGGTTTTCTCAGACTCTTGTGAAAATCCTGCCCTTTCTCTTCTCTGCCTTTCTGACTGTCTCTTTTCTTATCCACAAAATATCTGTATGTATTTTCTGTGTAGTACTTTCAGTTTATAGAGACATATAAAATACAGTAATTTTGTGGAATCTGACTCCATATTTTTTAACTTCCTCCATGGTTTTACTATTTACTTACAGCTATCTAAATATACATGTAAGTGGAAAGCAAGCATTATTTCTGTGTGTGGTTCAGTTAGTTTCCTCCATGTTGATTGAAACCGGACTTTATTTGCTTATAGCATAAAATATCTTGACATCTTCATGTGTTCTGTTTCAATATATACAGTTAAAAAACATATTCAAGGGGAATGAAATTACTTGAGTTCTGCTTCATAAAATCCTGGCAGTAGTTGTAGTGTTCAGCCTACCAATGGACCACTGTTTTGACTGAAAAGGAAGACAGAAAGCTCTGTTCACATTGTATCAAATCAAATACATTAACTCATCAATCAAAAAAAAAAAAAGTATTGAAGGAAATCCATGGTGCAGCAGAGGTAGCAAAAAGCTGAAGTAAAACAGATGCCTGCCCAGCAGACTAAATAGGGATAAAGCAGATTCATTCAATATGGAACTGATAATAAGCCTGGAGATAAGTCAGTGCTGAAGATATTTCCTTCCTGCTGCCTCCTCTTGAAAACAAATGCAGGCTTTTTTACATTTTGACCACCAGTGCCTGTTTCAGCTCAATGGTTTGCGTGGCTGGAGAGGGAGGAACGGTACCATGACTAGGGCTGTGAAAGAGGGCTTTCTGATACGCAGTTCTGGAGCAGTTACCCTAGACAAGTTGGTCAGTTTTGTATCTCAAAGTGCAGCCTGTGGAACAGAACTACTAAGTCTGTGTAATGTAGACTACAGGTCTTTAGGACAGGCTTACTAATGTTGTACAGCAGTTTGTTCCACTGGTAACAGTGACCGCAGGATTTTACCAGCATCTTGTAGATACAGAAGATAGCATAGCTCCAGAGTTGCAGAGGCTTGTCTGCCATTTTCAAGTTGTCTTGTAGGTGTCTATGGAGATTTGCTAGATGGAGTCTTTGAGTATGTGAGTTTCAGTAAGGCTCAATATCTAGCTAACCATGGACAGAGAGACTGGTCCAGCAGAACACTTGGGTTACGTATTTATCTTAAAGATATTTTTGTTCATTGAAATTTCAAATATCCTTGCTTTTGCAGTTTTTAATCAAGATGTGCTGCAAGAAACTGTTATGTTCTATTCTACTTAGCAGTTTTCTGTTTATCAGCTGTTATTTAATAGTAAAGTAGTAGGAGTTAGTATAAGAGAGAAGCTGAGTATGAGAATTTTCTCTCTCAGTAGCAGTGCCTGTTTAAGGAGTTCCCCTCCTGTTCCTGCACTGCTACTCTCAGCTGATGCACGAAGACGCAGCACAGCTATGATAGCGAGCAGGGGTGGGCACAGAGCCCAGAAGAAAGAGGTGTATTTGTGTTGCTGCCAAGAAAAAAGATACATGAAATTGTAACTTTAAATTCACATCGCAAACAAAAAGTAACCTTAAATCGACAGCAGATGTTATTTTTCAGCTAATTTGTTTGTCTGTCTTTCTAGGCAGCAAAAGCCTGAAGAATTTCTGCATAACCTGGATCATAGTGTGTATAGCACTGTGTGTTATTCTACCCTGTCAGCTGTTACTAAGAAACCAAGACCAGACGACAGTAATCGAAAGGAGCAATGTAAGTTCTTACCTGCTTCCATTCCAAAAAATTCCCACCCAAAAATGTACTCTAAGCTTTAAAGAAATTTGGATGATGTTTTGAAGAATGCTTTAGAAATTATAAACGTGGCACTATGTGGATATTTTAACCATGGACCATCCATCCCAAAATAAAGAGGTTGCAAAATAGCTTTTTTAGCAGCTTCCTGTGTTTTGGGTTTATTCTGTCCCTTCGTCATTAGGATGTGCTGCTCTGCGAAATAACATGTATGTGTGCTGTGTTTCTGCTTGTGTTAAATACAGTAGACATCCATGACTACACAGTCACAAGTGAAATCAATGAAAATGGGAAATTACAATTGTACCTGCTGCTGCTGTCATTTCACCAGTAAAATAATTGTAATCCTGCAACATTGCCCAGCAGGGAAGCAGCTTATTTTCAAAACACAGCTAGAGTGAGAAAACTAACAACTCTTAAACTGTGAAAAATGAGTATTTTGCTTTCTCCAGACAGGATGATTCATTTTTTTAGTGGCCCTAGCTACAGTTCTTGGTTTTGGTTTGAATTATTGTGCCCAGGCTTTTTTAGCAGGAGGACTGGATTGATATTAGTGCCGTATCCTAAAGCCTGGCACTAGTTTTGATCTTGGTCATGGCTATGACGCAGCAGTGTGCATTGTTGTGAGATAAAGATTAAACCCTTTCTAGCCCTCTTTGGTCATTTGAAGAGCAGCACTGAACTGCTTTGAAAGGAGTTCTGTCCAGAAAATCAGCCGGTGCACTCTCAGTTTAATCCTCTGAAATGCCTGAAAACATTCTTGCCAAAATATATGTACCTTTCTTTTTCAGAACTCTCTCAATATGATTGAAATGTCAGGCTTCATTTGTGGCTATATATCCTGTGTGTTTTACTTGGGAAGTAGATTTCCTCAGCTGTATAAAAATGTAAGTAGGTTTTTGGATAAGTACACGTACATATTTTACAAAATACTCTCTGTTGCTTTAGATGTTGGATTCTCCCTAACAGTGTGCCCTCTTGAATCGAAAGCCGACTTTGCTTTTGTGACTGTCTAAAGTGGTTAATAAAAAAAATGAGGGTTTTTCTCATTCTGAGGTGGATGGTGAGAATTTTAGGAAGATGATGGTCTTTGACTGATGGAAGAGGATTTATTAGCCGAGGAAGAGTAAGTGTTTACAGTTGGGTTTATCAGACATGAGCAGAAACACGCTTTCTGTGATTGTTGTCATGAGCAAGTGATGTCTCCCCTTTTCTTTCTCCAAACTATTCTACCTTAAGTAACCAACCATGGGATCAGAAGTTAGAATTAGAGGAAAATTAGTTTAGAATTTTAGCCCCTTTTCACAACGATGTCATTACTGACTTCCCCCACTCTCCCCCCCCAGCCTCTTCACTATCAGTATATTAAAAAAAACCAAAACAAAACAACCCACCACAGCAAAAGACCTGAAAGTTTTACATTGTCAATTGTATACAGGCATTTTAATTGATTGTGGAAATGATTAGTTCACTTCCAAGCCTATTCATATTCCCCCTCTACCTTTTCCTTCACAGCTGGAATACCACAGTATTTTCAAAAAGGTCTACTAAACAGGCTGACAGAGCCATAGATTTCTTAAAAACTAAATATCATTTGGAAGCAGATTATCCTTGCTGCTTTGCACTTACATAAGAATTACATAAGAATTATATTAACCAGAGCTGCTGCTAAGAACTGTAACGATTTCTCTGGTTTTCAGTGGTGTGTGCTGAAAGCCCGGGGGATTCAGAGCCCAGGAAGAGATGGACAAGAATGACTGAAAGTCTGTGGACGTGTTATAGTACAAGATGCCAAACTTATCTGTAACTGGCTACTGTGATAACATGTTTTAACATTTCTTTGTGTTTGTAAAAACTTCTTTGTATTTAGTTCCGAAGAAGATCAACAGAAGGCACCTCTTACCTGCTGTTTGCATTAGCCATGATGGGAAACTGTACATATGGACTCAGCCTTGTTTTAAAGATGCCAGCTACTGAATCCTTCCGGGCTCTCTACTTTTTGCACCATCTTCCATGGCTCATTGGGAGCTTTGGAGTTTTGTTTCTAGACTTTTTTGTATCCTTTTCCTGTTATAGCTAGAGTTTCTCTGGATAGGCTTGTTAATAAGTAGATCAGAAATTAATTGGATCTTCTTTTAAATCAAATTTTTTTCTATGATTCTAACCTTGATCACAAAATCTTCTTTCTGAACAATAATTTTTATGCTTTTTATAATAATATTTCTTGATAAGAATAACAAGTTTATAGAAAATATCTACATTAAAGCTACATTGCACAGATTAATTTATATCTTGTAGCCAATACGTAGTACACTAAAAGTTGGAGGGTGGGGTGTTTGCACATTGTGGTGTTTTTCCTAGGTTTTCTGTCTGATAAATGTAAAAAAAGCAACAACAAAAAAACCCCAAACAAACTAACAAACCCCAAACCTGCTTGTTTTTAAATGCAAATATACAATTACAGCTTTGAGAATTTGGTTAAATCGTGTTATTGCAAGATTCCATTAACGTCAGAGACAAACAATGAGGTTTTGGCAAACTTAGTTTCAGAAAATAGCATTTAACAAAGAAATGCTACAGCTACACTTAACTGCATAATTTGGGGCAAAATTAGATGCACTGAGACCCCGAGTGCCTCTGGAAACCAGCAGCTATGCTCATTGAGTCGTGCTAGGGGCTGACTACACAGTTACCTAGATTAGTCTGTCATGATGTTATGAAAGTCCTGAGCAAACTTAAAACACTATAATTTTTTTTTTTTATTCTCATATTGAGGGGACATACATAAAATGCCCACAGGATATTAGCTATTGTTAGTCACGCTCTTTCTGGATTGAGCGTTATCATTCTGTGATCAAGAAATTAAAAGCAAAGTGTTTAGAGTAATACTGTATTTCTGCTTTAAAACCCTAGTGAACGGTAATGTGGTGGTACTTGGTCTTGCTGTTCACTGTAGGTTTGTAGTTACCTGTCTTGTTACTATAGCTTGTATTTTCACTTAAAAGAGTAAAAAGAGGAGATTTTCTGACTTTTCTGGAAGTAAGAATTTTAGGTTGGTGTCTGAAAACATCTTGGTACTTAGCTCCATGAACTCAAGCTATAAAACAGGATAAAATGAAGAGTGATTTCAGGACCCTGCTGAAGCATATTGTGTTAATCTGTTCCATATTAAAAGGAAGTTCTTTACCAGATTTACCTGGAACGGTTCCAGAAGTTATGATTCCCAGGCATCAGTCTTGTCTTTCTGATTAAAGTAATTTCATCAGCCACTCCAATTAGACTAGCAATGGGACAGCTGACCCTGGCCTTTGGATGGACTGTTAAATGACAGCATCGTTCAGCGTAGCCTTCTGTGTTTTCTGCATCTCCAGCCATGGCGATGTAAGCGGGCAGTTTAGTAAAACATTCTGCATTGTGGGAAGACAATACTCCACCAGCGGTGAGACTAAACTGTGGTTCGTGGCCCGTTTTGAAATAAATTGTAGTTTTATCTTTTATGAGACAATGCAGGGTTTTTTGCATGAGCAGATTGTAGGGCTTCAGGGTTGCTAGCCCATGTGGCTGGTTTGAGCTCTTGGACCTTTTGTTCCATGAAGGAAGTAGTGACTCTTTCTTCCACCCCCAGCTGGAAATATAAACAGGCCGGTATTTATTTACCAAAAAAACCCTAGAATTTGATCTTGATGACCCTTACAGTACGTTATATGCATATTTGCAGATGCCTTTCTATGATGTACTCTGAAAAGGAGCTTGGCCACAAAACCTCCCCCCTCTCTGACCCTGCCCCAGGATTGCAGTGCCAGTGTGCACATGACATTCATTTCTGGGTCCTGTCTTGATTGGAGTCTGAATCCAATCTTGCTAATAGTCCTCCAGTTCAAATTATATTGAAAACAGATGCTTCCAAATCAGGTTGAGGAGCTTATAGGAATCTAGTCAAGTATATAGTGTTAGTTGAAAATGTATGAAGTATTTGTAATCAAGAGAAAACAAAAGCAGACCTCCTGCTTTGAGAAGCCCTGAAGGTATGGAAATCAATGCTTTTAAAGAAAGTTTCATTGCTGTCTCTTGCCAGGCAAGAAAATCAAAAATCTAACAAACTGGTATGTCATGTTGGACCAGAAAACGAAGAACAGGATCACCTGGGTTTTGGAAAAGAGGAATTAAACCAAAAAGTAATAATTGCAAAGAGGGAAGTGTTTCATAATTGATCATTTGTGTAACAGTCTCTGTTTTAAGAGTAGGTGCAGAAGTGGCCTAATTCTAGTAGACTTTATTCCTGATAGTGTCCAGAGTTTCATTAGATGGAAAGTAAACTCTCATTTCTCAAGGTCCAAGCAAGGATTAAGAGTTCACTTACTCTGTGTCTGCTGCAGTATTCTTTTGCTTCCATCTGACATGGCTGGCATTGACTATTTTTAGAAACAAATGGACTCCAGATCATAGCTGGAACAGCAGCTCCAGCGTTACTTAGTGCAGGATTACACTGGAGTTGTTTCAGCTCAGTTTAACAGGCTAACACCGTTCTCCCGTTTCCTTGGTGTTTTAAAGTTATTTGGTTGCACAAGAAGCCAGTTATTTTCAACAAATAATGGAAGTGTCCAGTTGTTTGTAAAGTATGAATTGTTCTCCTTTCCATTTTAAGAAGATTTTCATAGTGTTACACATTTGAATTAGAAATTGGACACGATTTTCTTTTGCAGAAAATGTTTCCTTTACAGTGGAAGGTGGTTGGAGTTTCTCAAGAAACCACAAAGCTCAGGGTTTAAATGGGCCTGATCCGGCGCCTTGTCACTCAGAGCCGCTTAGTCCAGGTTTGCCTATTTTAAGGTTCCATGGTGGACCTTATTAGAGCTTTATTTTATGTGCATGATTACTTCATGTTTCGCTTGTACACAAGGATGCATTACTACATATTTTAAAATACTAAATCAGCTGATGAGTAGTTCTGCCCTTGGGCTTTTAGCAGCAGCCATCACTGAGTTTTCCAAGAGAGTGAATCTAGTGCAAGTTTTTCCAGAAAACTTTGTCCTTTTCTGTAAGTCTGCTCCCCTCTTTCACCCTCGTTCCTTCCTCCTCCACTCCCACCAAAACCAAACAACTTTGCTTTGTGTTTAGTTCAGACAAAGCCCTTTACCAAGATTTTTGCCTTTTTTCTTTTTTTAACTTAGCATCACCCTATTGTCAGAGAACTGTGTTCAAATCCTCCACATGTACTTCTTTTCATTAAGTGTAGCCAGGTTGTTACTAGATAGCCAAAGTATATTCAGCAAGAGCCAAACTGTTGTACACAGACTCTTCTCTTGCACCTTTTGTGATTTGCAGGGCAACCACTTGGAAGCCATTATATACTTCTACAAAACATCACACTTTGTAATTTAATTACACTGTGCAAAGAATGTCAGCGTGACCTGACAATTCAGCCAGGAGAGTTTCCCGGTCAAACAACTTTTCTGCGCTCCTATAAATACCCACTTTTGTCTCAAAACGGTTTAGTTTCTTGAATTGTCATTAAATTGTTTAATTTAATGAAACAAATTTGATAAGCAGCGGCTGTCATGAACTTTACTCTGAGAAGTCACTTGGGTTGCCTCTTCCACCTTGGGCTGTCGGCACACTTAGGTGTTAAAGTTTCCCTCAGAAAGTCAGACCTGAGCAGCAAGCAAGTTTCTGTATTAAGTAGTCTTGGTGGTTTAGCATTTATTTAAAAAATAAAAGCAGCTGAGTACATCTGCTACAAAAACATATTCTGGAAATACTGTTTGATAAGCTCCACATAACTTGTGTATGTAGTTCGTTCCTCCTTAAAAGCTCTGTTGCTGTTGCCAACTCGTGGCTGAGAGTGATCGTGCACGGTGCTGCAGCCCAGGCTTGTCCCAAGCCCACAGTATGATTTCAGCAAATTTGATTTCCAGTTCAGTTTCTTTTTCCACCAGTGCAACTATTAAGACTTGGGGAGGTGCTCAGCTGCAAGTACAGTAAGGCCTGTAAAAAAGAAAAAAAAAAAAAAAAGGCAGGAAATTTAAGTGGTAGCTATATGCACTATAAAACTAATTTGCGAAGCTGTAAGAAGAAAGCATTCCCAGGATAATACTATAGAGAGACTAAAAAAGGAGTGCTGAGCTGCTGTCTCTGAAGGAAATCCTGTCTAGTCTTTAGTTCAGGGGCCTCAGAGGTGGGGTGCTGGAAAGCTAGGGGAAGGTGGGTTAATTTTTGGGGCTCTGCCTAGGATGTAGAGAATTTCCTCTCCATTCATCCAGGCCTCCCAGAAAGCTTCCTCCCCCCCTTATTTTTATAAATAATTACATACAGTAGCCTCAAACTTCTTACAACCATTGTCTACTAGCCAAGTTATTTTAACTGATCTGAAGCGTTCCTGCTAGAATTCTGTATGTCAGATTTCTTCCCAGAGAAACTATTTCATTTTTAAAATGGGATTTTACGTGTAACAGTAGTTCAGAAAGCTGAACTTACACATGATCGTACATTAGAATTTGGGCAAGGTAGCTGGGTATATGGATGGCTGCTTGTTTCTACACCACATACCTTTAAGCACGCTTTCATGCAGATCTTTATGTTGGAGGCTCCCTTCTTGACCTCATCTACTCCACCCGCTTTCACCCATCTTAATGTCCTTCGCAAAACTTTCTTCAGTGAAGTTGGATAGCAAGTAACACTGGGTTTAGCAGTCTGCTGCTGAAATCACTTCATCTTTTAGAAAAAGAAAAAAAAAAAGTGCCCAAAGCGGGCAAAAGAAGTAGGAGCCATAAATCCTGCCATACAGAGTGTTGCCGCTTGGCTGTCTGGGGGTGGGTTGCCTTGGGGAAGACAGGCTTCTGGTACCTGCTGCTTTGCCTTTCTCGTCATTCCCATATCGATTTACTGTGCCTAGGAAATCTTTATTCTGTAGGATGCTATGCGTATTTCTTAGAAAAGAATAGAATACTAAAGAATACTTAAGGGCATAGCTGGCTGGGTTTGCATGGTATCTTTATATCTTAATACGGTATCTCTATCAGAAAAGTGTTATGCATTGAGTTTCAGTACTCAAGTATACAACTCAACTATCTAGCAAAAGTTCTGCAGAGTGAGACCTCTCTCCTGTCTGTTCTAAATGCACAACCCCTTTTTTTTTTTTTTTATTATTTAAAGGCCGTGTATGTGCAATGTCAATAATTTTGTTGGAGGGCTGGAACCATCAAGGACAAGTACATAGTTGTTAATTCTTTTTAGCTTAGCAGTATTTCCAGTGGTCTGTTTTACAATAGAAATAAATGATGATGTCTAATTGCACTATTCTGTGTTGAAAACAGCATTAAATATTGAGACGTAGCGTTGTCTGCCTGTCAGTGCTTGTAAATACCAAACCACCTAGAATTTTGCAGGACATCAGAATTTTAGTTTCTCATCAGGCCCTGCTGATCTATTGCTAAAAAAAGGTTTTAGTAACTTCCCCTCCTTACCAGCATCCACCCGCAGCCCAGCCCGCAGTATTTACACCACTGGGGCTGTATGTATTTAGACCACAGGGCAGCATGTTTGACTCCACATCGTTCCTAGATGAACCTTGTTCCTATGCTGCTTCTAATGAATTTCACACTTGGGAGCCTTGCAAGCAAGAGGATGAGGTGGTACAGGATATTTTCATGTGTATTTGAGCCATATAACGAAGGGGATCTGAAGGTTTGAGTTAGAATTTTTCTGCATGTTCCCTTTTCTAGTGTTGCGAGTGAAACTTCTTTTGCCATAAAGAAGTACTGAAAATGAGCGTTAAGTAGGATTTGGAAAAGGTTATATGCTAATGTAGAAAATTCCACAGTCGGGATTAAGTAAATGGATAATACTTACACTACAGTACATGAATTAGATACAGCAAGTTTTAAGCTTTCCTCTGCGGACTGTGGTATTCAGAGTCTGTGCCAGAACTAAATGGATGGCTGCTTTTATTCTGTACAGCTTATTTGGGGTTTAATTGAAAGCAAGCACTGCAAATGCTACCTCTGTATCCTAGTTAATTACTTCCTTACCCCAAAATAACAGGTGACTGTGCAATTCATCCTGTACCATCAGCACAAGGAAAGACAATCTGATTTAGTAGCGCTGGAAGTGGAACCATTGCTGGTGGATGAGGAGACTGCCTAGTGTCGGGCTGGATTTGGCTCCTGTTTTCATTGGATTTTGCTCTTGGATGACTTTGACGAACGGTTAAGATTACAGTTGCTTAGGGACCAAATTTATTACTTATTTTTTATTATTTATTTTGACATTAATTTGTCATTACTTATTTGCAAATGACATGCCAGTGATAAAATATTTAATATTTACTGTGTTGTTTCAGGATAGATACAATTTTGTTTTCCTGACTTTTTCCCATTTTGGCTGTTTCTCCCCAGAGTGTGATATGGAGTCACAGCAGTAGGTGCCATAGAAATATTTATTTGACATCATGAGACAGTGCATATCATGGGATGACTATTTATTTTTAGGTGAACGTGTGCATCTAGTTAACATGAGCATGGCTGGTTTAAGAAGAATGGATGAGATTACCCTTGTGCCTTGAACCCAACCTGGAGCTGCAGACTGCTCACTCCAGTTGCATTGTATCTAAGATTTGGCCTTTTCTGTTCATACTCCATATTTTGTATGCATCAGAAGAACAAACGTCCTATAATTAAGTAAATTCAGTGCAGGGGGATCTGTTACTGGTGCAAAACCAGAAATCTGGTGTGAGTTGGTGGGAGCCTCACGTGCAGCTCATTGCAGAGTATCGCTGCATTTTGTTTTTAAGAGTTAAAACATTTATACATCAATACCTGTGTGTTCCAAGGAATACAAGTACTGTGTGTCATTGTATACCTCATGTAATGTTTTTGTACAACATGCATTTTCTTTGCAAGCTTCTGGTTTAGATAAGTAAAAAAAAATAGAAGCTAAGGAGACCGTACCTTATAATTGCGGATTTTTTGCAATACTGGGTTGTGTTTAAAGAAAACTAACAAAATTATCTCAAAGAATAAACTTGTTAATATTTCATTGATATATGTGTAATGATTCACTCGTCAATAAATAAGTTTGTGAACAAAAGGGCTGGTTTTTTATAAAGGACAATATGAGCATTTTATACATTCATGGGCTTAGGAAGCTTTGATTTCAGATAACTGTTAAAAGGAGACGATTTAAATTTTGTTTTTAAATAATAAAAACTAATAAGTAATACATTTCTTTTTAAATAATAAAGTAGTAAGTGCAATTGATTGTACCTAAACTGCTGCCAAAAGCGCACCCTAAAAATGAAGCATTTTTCTCTCTGAACTTTTATAGAACTTCACGTGCCCCTGATAAGAACCCACAAAACAGGGTTGGGGTGGTTTTGGAGGGATGGGGAGCGATCCCATCCCTGCTGCTGTATGCGGAAATTGAATTTCAACTTCTGCTGCAGCAGTAACTGGACGTGAGTAACTGAACTCTGTGGTTTTGCTAGAAATGAGCTGGGGCTGGCCAAGCGACGGCTGGCGGCGAGGTGGTGGATTAGGTGTCAGGGGCACAACGCCCCGGGGAAGGATAAGCCCATTCCGGTGGCTTGGGAGGTCGGGGTGGCTGGTGGTCCCGCCGAAAATGCTGCTCAGTAATCCCCGCGTCAGTGATGGTGGTTTAGGCAGCGCCCCAATAGCTGAGTAAAAGGGATTTGCTAAGTCCTACTGTGGAAAGGCGAGTACTGCTGAAATGTTTCGCCCCTCTGCGAGAGGCTGAGGGTTGATGCAAGATCTACCCCAGCAAAGGCGGTTGCTTCATTCGTCCCAGCGCGTACATGGAGCAAACGCGTTTTTCCCTGATTTCTGAAGCGAGTAGAGGGTATTAGAAGTTAACCTTTTCAGTACATAAATTAAAACGCAATTTGTCGTACTCGCAGATTTATATGCTGTACACATGAGATTATCAAACTCCTGCCTGGCTGGTGATTGAAACCATGACTTGTTACTGTTTAATGCAGTTAGTTAGAATTTGTTCTTATATTATTTCTTCAAAGATTATTTCCCCTTTTACTGCTATTTGTAATCCTATTTTGGGATGTCTTTTTATCCCCGTTTCATACTGCTGTTTATTAGAACAGCCAAATACGGGATATATAAAGTTACTGTGATTTGATTTGAGAATTCTAATGGAAAATAATTTAACTTTTAAAATGTGAAACAGTGATAGTTATTGATGGTTCATATATATGTAATATTTAGTATAGGGGTTAACTGAATACTTGAAAAAACATTATTTCCAAGTAGTGATTTGACTGCCAGAGCTGATCAAATATTTACATTTTTTTTGTACATTTACATACATTTACAACAAATATTGCTGTTCCCTAGCACCTATTAGGTCTCTCTCACTCCTTTGCACAGCGCAAAATTATTTCCTTGGAACCAGACTCTGCCGTGTCAGAAGGAGCAGTTAGAGCCGTGCCCAAATACATCAGGTTAGAGCCTAAAGGGCAGACCCTGATCACCTCGTTGTTCATCTCAGATGGGGAAATACAGCCCGTAGCATCTATCACAGTGATTCTGTTGGGAAAGTAAAGTGTCGTAATCATCTCGCTTTATGTTACTAATTCTTCCCCCGTGCTGCATGTAATCCAAGATTAACGGCATTGTTTTCTAATTTTATTTTTTTTAACTATCATGGAAATCTCATTAACTAAAGGAAACATCTCAAATGTCTTCAGGGCTTTCTTTTTAAACAAATTAATCAAATAATTTAGCTAACACGGATCTCTACCGTCCACAGAAGATTCTTCCAGGAATGGAGTTACTCCCGGCTGTTACACATCGGTTTTGATCACTTGTTTCAATACAATAAATATGTGCATAATTCACTACTTCTGACTATCTGTTGAAATTGTAAATTTGCCAGTGTTTTTTTTTTTTTTTTCTAAATTCATGCTTGTATTCTTGCTGACAAAAAAAAAAATGTATTATTAGTCTAAAGGAAACAAGGTCAGTTCATCTAGTAAGAAGTATGGAGCAAAAGCAACCACTGCTGGCTGCTCCAAGAGCTCATCTCCTCCCGTTTCCTACTAAATGGCTTTTGAGGTCTCCAGCATCTTACAGAAGCAACAGGAGATGCTCCCACAAGGTTTTTAGTACAATACCTTCCAGAGGGGAGTTGTTGACAACCATACCAAAAATACAAGAAAGCACAACAAGAAAAACCAGCATATTTTCAGGTTCAAAGAGCAGAAGCCAAGGCCGTGTCTCCATTTGCCATCAGCGCCGTGACTGAACCTGTGCAAGGTCGTTGCTCTCTCCCTGGGAAGCCTCAGAGACGAGAATATCAACGGCTGGGCAACAGCCTTCTTGTTCTAATTACTCCCATCATTATTTGCTTACTTATTCCTCTGTAACCTCAGAGATGCAAGACAAACCCGCAGTTTGTTACGGCAGTGGCTATTACGGGCAAGAAATGGCATTTTCCTAACAGCAATGTTTGTGCTGGAGAAACTGGCAGCTGTGCCTTGTGCCGCTTGCTTTGTTGCCGCCCCTTTGCGTGACTTAACACATCCATGATGGTTTAAGTTTATGGATGTTTAAGTTAAGAGTTAAACATCCGTGTGGCACTGTGTGTAAGAAGCTGCAGGTTAAGTTAATCAAAGCTTTAACTGAGAGAAGCCGAAGAAGCTGTTGCCCACATCCAGGGCTTGAGTCCCTTCAAATGACATTTATTAGTACTCGGGTAGCGGACAACAAAGAAGACTTCATGGATAACAAGGAAAAGACATGGAAAACACTTGGGCCAACGGCTGCAGTGAGCTGATGCCGGGACACCGAGCCAGGGCATTGTGGGTCCCTGCACCCCATGCCTGCTTCCCAAAGCAAGCCCAGGCAAGTTCCCCAGTGGCACAAATACCCCCCCTGATGTCAGAAGGGTAGGAAATTAATGCTCTGCACGTGAAGGACATCCGTCCTGTGGGCGAGGGTGGGTAGGGCTGCTGGTCCCTGTGGGCAGGAAGCGGAGCACGGCGCTGCCACGGAGGGAGGAGAGAGGCAGCTTTGGTACCCAGCCAGGAAAGGAGCAGCGATGCAGCCCTGCTCAGTCCCCAGCTGCCTGCTGCCGCGGGGCCAAGGACTGGGAGAGATCCAGAGGTTTCATTCCAAAAGCCGCTGCTTTGGCTCTTGGCTGTGGACATGCCCTTGGTCACTCCAGCGGCCTCCCAACTGGGAGGCTGGTGCTCCCTGGGCTCGGGGAGCTTTGGGGCAGCATCCGTGCTGCCGGCAGAGCCCCGTTCCCATGCCCTGTGCTTGGATGAGCGGCAGTGGCCGCTGGGCAGTGCCACCATGGGCACCATGCAGCCCCGGCAAGCGACAGGGATGCACCCAGAGCTGCCTCTGCAGCACAGCGCTTCCTCTGACGGGTCTGGATCTGTCCCCTGAAAGCTCCTCAGTACTGCAGCAAGGGCTGCTCCAGCTTCTCCTCTAAATCCCAGTTCGTAGAGCGTTTCCCAGCCATTCTTCTGATAATCAGGGGTTAATGGGCCCCATCACCACCAGGAGAGGTAAATCTAACCACTGCTGTGGTGCGCCTTAAGGAAATTTTAATGATGGTAGGGACGATTCATGAATATTAAAAGCTGGTAGTACTTTGGTGTCCATCCATGTGGCTGGTTGCTAGATGCTGATGAAAATATATGGCACGGAGGCAGGGCATTGATTCATATCATGATGAGGGCGGCCACTGTAATGTGCTCCAAACAGCTTTTAAATGATGACTGCGGAGGAATTAAGACCAGTTTAATCCAACTAAATAATACTCCTAATGATAAACCATTAAAATCAAGTTGACTTTTAGATTCTAGCAATTGTATCAGACAAGGTGATTACACTCAACATCAGTATTGCTAATCATTAAAATAGATTAAACTATCAACTGAGAAATAAGAAACGCTGGTTGACTGCAGCAGAAATGCTGGTTTGACTTTACAGCTGTGCCCCTCCTGTTCCCTGAAACTCCCCGCTGCTACTTCGAGGTTCAGGCAGGTACCACTTACTGTTCATGAGCATCACCTGCCTCAAAATTAGCACCCATTGTAATGGCACATTTTATCTTTAGATGTCTTTGGAGGGCAGGCTGCAGAATTCAGGAAGAAAGAAGCATTGCATCATTTTGTCTGACTTGCTAGTGGGCCACAGGCTTGTACCCTCTCCAGCTTGAAACCCAAGCTGTTGCTCAGCTGAAGGACATCTTCCAGGGTCTTAAGAGGGTGGGAATGGTCCTTGCTGGGAAATGAGCCTTTATTTCTCAGCATAACCTCAGCCACTGTCTTTGCATTTCCTTCGGCACCAGCCTGAGCTTTCTCCTCTTAAGAGAAGTTCTTGTAGATATGGCCTGAAATGACTTGTACACGAAATGACTCAATTCTCCTGATGAAGCTGAACACAGCGAGCTGCCTGAGCTACTTACTGGGACCACAGCATGAGGAAAGCCTTAGCATCTGTGGTGGAGAACAGATGGTCCTGAGGTAGCCCTAAACCCACCAGCCCATGGGCCAAGTGCCTTGCACAGACTAACGCCATCTCCTTAGGAGACATTGGTTCAGCATGAGGTAGGACACCAAGCTGGAACCAGTGCAGGTTCAGGGAAGGCTAGGGACTCCCCCAGGCATTGCAGCCCATGGGGCAGAGTGCCTGGTGTGGAGGGGGGGGGACACACTGGAGCAGAGCATTTGGGCAGGGTGACATGGTTGTCCACTGCCCCTCTCCTCCAGGACTGTCCCCTAGCACTGAGGTCATGGTATCTACAGCAAAACCAAAGATTTTTGCAGGACCAGTAGTAAGTGAAGATAATGGGAAGGACCAGAAGAAGCCAAGCAAGGGGTGTGGTAATGCTGGGGGAGAGAAGAGGGAGATGTCTGTGAAGGGGAGGAGAAACCACCTGGTCAGAATTGATCTTCCTTTTCCATAGGCAGCACTTGCTGCTTGATGGATTGGCTGTAAGATGGGAGCTTTACGTTAAAAATATCCTCCATATTAATGAGAGAAGGTGTTTTGCAAGCGGGGAGAATGGATGATGCAGAAGAACTCTTGGGCACATTGGAGGAGAAATTGCTCAGTGCTCAAAACGGCTTCTGGGCAATACAGCATCCCTCTCCAGAGCTCTCTGAGCAGCCTTTCGGTTGGTACTTTACACTCAGCCCTTTGCTGTAACGCGGTCTGGCCATATTCGGGGTGCTCCGGTGACGTGTGGCTGCTGGTTTGCTGTGGGGCTGTTGGACACTCACTTGTCTGTGCCTTCAATTGCAAAGGGCTGTTTAAAATTGATTACTGGTCTGGCTCAAGTCATTGTATGATCCTGTAAATATAGAGAGAAGATGGGCATTTTATGATGTCTGACTTTCCTACAATATTTTTTTATTAAGTAAACTGTAATGGAAATATTGGGTTTTCATTTCTTGCTTGCTTCTTTTCCAACAATTGCCAGTAAATCAAAGTTGCAAAAAGCCATCTCTCCCTCTGCGCTGACAGAGCTAACGGCAGCCTGGTGGTCACTTACTTTTGGAAATGATATCACCTTATTTCTAGGCACTTGGCAGACTTCAGTGCTGATGTATTGACACTTGCAGCTTTCAGATCAAGGAAATAGTGGAGGATAGCATTTGCAGCAGAGCAATGCCCATATTTTAAAATAAGGACTGCCAGTTGCAGTTATGCCAATTTGCTGGGATACAGGAGTGCCACGCTTAGAAAGCAAGCAAGTATTTCTTCCCCTCTTCTTCCAGCATCTCTGCTTGTTTGCCTGTCTCCATACAGCATGTCAGGCATGTTGGATGGTACAGAAACCCGCTGCAAGCCCCTGGCCATGGGGCTGGGCTTGGAGCACCTCTCCCATCACACATCTAAGGACCTACAGCTGGGTGCTCGGCCCCTTCTGTAGCATGGGCCCCTTTGAGCTGGCCCTGGACAAATGTATGGAGTCAATGATGTCTAAGCACATCTACAGTCATTCATTTGGAGATGAGTCCTGCGGTACAGCCTCATCTCTCAGCACTCTCCCTGAGTTGCAAGCAAGCAAAAACTCACATGGAAGGAAAGTTTAAATGCTGAACATAGAGTTTTGTTCTGCATTTCTGTGTCTATGTTTTAAAGTATGAAAGCTGGAAGCTTTCTACAAGCCCAACGGTGCTGCAGTCTTCTCTTGCTTATATATTTGTAGTGAAGAAGCAAGAAATGTTTGATGCAGGATGAAATGGTAATGGGCTGTTGAAAGGGGCAGGGCTGCTGCCGAGCTGTGAGCCGGACCTCGCTCTGCTCAGCCAGACCACACCACCGCTTCACAGCTGGTTGGGTTTGTTGAACCAAAGCTGTAGTAAAAGCAATCCCTTCCACTTTTATCTTTGCTCATTGATTTTTTTTCCTAAATATTAAGATTGTTCAACTAATCAGGAAAGGACCTGCCTGCAAACACGGGCAGAGCCCGACACAGATTGCATGTTCCCGGCCCTGCGCTGCAGCGCTGGGCTGAGCCACGATCCAGTGAAACCTCTTTTTAAACCTTTGCAGTGTCATATACTTAAAAACAGAAAAAAAGCTGGCCCTGGCTCAGCCCTGGGTTTATTTAAGGATATATGCCCATAGTGACTTTCCCTTGCGCCAGGGGTTTGGTTGCTGGAGCCTCACCCCCCTGTCATCGGGCTGGCCTGGCTTGCTGCCGCCACTGTGCTGGTTGTGTGATGGCCTTGTTCTTCAAACCCCCTTGGATGCAGCCCTACAACGCCGGGGTCCTCGGCAGAAGAGGCGCTGCTCTCCAGCACGCCCGCTTTCATTCCCCCGTTAGGGTGTGAGCACAACTGCAGGGCGAAGGCTTCATCCTCAGTCGATCCTCAGCGCGCTGCTTCTCTTTTACACATGTCCTTTATCAAGAAGTACGTTCCCCTCACCCATCCTTGCTGCTTCAGGGTACCTGGTGCCTTGAACGGGTGATGGTTGTGCAGTGGCAGAGGGCTGGGAGCCCCACAGCGTGCCGGGGCTGGCCCAGGCATCGCTGCCTGCTCTGTAGGATGAAGCTGCAAGCCCGTGGTCCCAGCCCAGACGGAGCCGTTCCCACCAGATGGAGCAGTTGCCGTTCCAGTGCTGCCGAGCTGTGAAACCCCAAACCCTGCGGGGCCCTGAGGGGCTGCATCCTCGTACAGGGCCCTGCAAGCGCCCTGGCTGATCTCGTTTTTGCTCCCGGGGTGTAAATCTGGAAGAAAAGTCACAGAGCCATGAGAGCTGAGCTGAAGCACTGCCTCTCATTTGGTCCTTTGCTTTGCTTTTTGGCAGCTCCTCGCTTTTCGAGCATGCCCAAGCCTCCGTCCATATGTTTTCTAACTTTGCCATTTGCAGTACAGGCCGGGCACAGGGGACTGGTGCTTTTTTAGAAAACTGTCTGTTTTCACCTGGTTTGGCCAAAATGCCAAGCAGATGCTTAAAAATCATGCAACACTTAAAAGTAAAACGTGACCTAGCTGTGTGCCCTGGTGGGAGCAGACGGCATGCTGCCCATGCAGCAGCCACCCTCCCGCCGGCAGCGCTCTGGCCACCACCGCCTGGGGCATGGCGAGCAAGGTGCATGGATCTGGCAGCTCGCCCCATGTCAGACCAGGTTGGGCTTTTGTTCCACGGGTGCCACCCACAGTGTGATGTGGGCAAGGCGTGGGGCCGTGCCTGGCGTTTGACCTGCTGGGTGCGTTCTCCAGAGCTGCAGCAAGCGGGTAAGGAGAGGCACCCTGGCGATGCGCCGAATAACCGGCCACCGCCTCGGAGGGCCTGTGGTGACAACACGTTTGCAAAACTGTTATTGTTTTGCTGAGTGTATGCTTGCTAATAGAAACACAGAAGGAACGATGCCAAACTGCAGCAGGGTTTTTAAGCCCTCATTACCCAAATTTTCCTGAGGAGCCAGTCTCCGTACGGAGCAGGATGCCTGTGATGCCGTGCCATGCTCACCCGCTCCGGCACACTCAACCAGAGCCTGGTCATGCACTGGGGCTGCATGAGGGCCTGGAAAAATGTCAGCGCTGAGCTTACCCATCTAATCTGCGCTTTGCCCTGAACCCCAACCCATGCCCTTGCTCCTTGTAGATCTGACACCAGCTCTGTGAAGGAAAGCAGGGAGTTTTCTCCCAGCCCTGGCTGCAGGGAAACGCTGCTCTGCGGGAGGACAACCCATGATATTGGCTCCACACATAACGCTGACCGGTACCTTCATGTGCTGCTGCAATGGGAGCAGGAAACCTGTTCAAATTGCCAAGCTTAGCCCTTCTTGACTTTGCTTTGCTATTGCTTTAAAAACATTGTTCCCAACCCATATGGCCTTCTTGGAAGGGTTGCGTAATGCCATGGACTCGCGATGCCTTCTTCCCACATGCAGGTACTTTCATGATAACCAAGCTCAAGTTTTTCACCTGATTTCCTGGAGATGAAGCTTGGGGTAAAAGTATCCCCAGAAGCTGGAAGGCTCAGCCTGAGTGTTGCAGTTCAGAACCAGCTCTGCGCTGGTGGAACATAAAGTTATGATTTATTATTGCATGCAGCGCAATTAATTTTTACATTGAAAGTAATATTCTGTTATATAATCAAACCTCATTTGTTATTTATTGCATTCTCTCCTTGCACAGATGTGGAAGCTTTACCCTCTCTCCTGGTGGGTAATGTCCTTTGTGCTTTTCCTGGGGGCGCTGTGGGGACCTGCTGTGGGATGGCGGGCAGTGCCGGAGAGCAGGCAGTGCTCCTGCCCGGGACTGGAGGGGTGGGACAGGGCAAAGTCCCTCCAAAGGAAACCTACATCTTTTGCCCATTTCTGCCTATAAAACTGCAACAACTTCTGCAAAGTGCGACCTTGGTGCAGCTGAGCTGGCTGGCTGTGGGACAGGAGCCATGGCTTGTCCTGGGAGATGTGTCTCAGCAAAATGTTTGCAATGAAATGCTTGGACATCGAGCTGCTGCTACAAAAGACCCACACAAAAGGATGCCATTGGCCTTGAAACCCACTCATTTCTTGCGCGTGCAACATTCCCATGCCTATTTGCTGCCTTTTCCTGGTGCTGCCACGGGAGCATCACGGCAAGCAGAGGCACTCACAGGTTTCTACCGTGCTGCCCAGGTGCCAACATACAGGTTTAGGTGCTGCTAAAATACAAATCTTGCTGCTCAGTGCAACAACAACCTGCAGCACGAGTGCTTTCATCTGCCACCCTCCCTGCCAAACAGCCTTCCATTTGGCAGAGCATCTCATGATGAGCCGAGACCGTGCTCTGCCGGCGCCTGCTGCCCAGAGTGTGCAGTCCGTCCGTGCCCTCCCTGCCAAACAGCAGAGCATCTCATGGTGAGCCGAGACCGTGCTCTGCTGGCGCCTGCTGCCCAGAGTGTGCAGTCCGTCCGTGCCCTGTTTAAAATCCACGTCTTACTGAAAGAAAGTGGTGTTTTTTCTGATGCAAGTCATGCGGCACTGAGCCCACATCACTGATGTGTGCCCCTGCTCCATACTGTACACTGTGTCTGTCTCAATTTAGAAATGGTACGAGCTAACGGGGCTGGGAAGGGGGTCTGCATTGCACCAAGGGCTACAGGTCTTCAGTGCCGACTCTGACTGCTGCACGCACACAGTGTTTAGTTTAGAATAGATTATAATATATATTCCAAACGTATTAAGCTTTAGAGCACATCTTTTCTCCTAATCTTCCCCGTGCCAACATGTATCAATTCAATCTCCTTACCTACAACAGACAAATTATTTTAGTTGTGCTTAGGAGCCCAATGTAACTGACAACAAATATAATGCGATCCTGGCAGCTACCACCGCTGCGTGAAGATGCCCCAAGCACAGAGCTGGAGACAGGTTTTATTTTAAGCACTCTTTATTCAATATTTCATTTTATACTTAAAAATGAGTATATGATGGGGAGATATTAAATGTTGATCTTCTTGCTCAACTATCTGCTAATGTGATTTTTGGTACCACATCATGGGGAAACTCTGAATTCTTTTATCTTTATGTAAAAGTGCTGTCACAAACCCAAGCAAGTTTTCAGTGTGATGAGACCCTTAAATAGAGGGATTTTTGTTGTTGTTGTGGTTGTTACTGATGTCTTCTGAAGAGGATATCCTTAAGATATAGGAACAGCTATAGCTGCCGGTATTCTGAATTGCTCTGATGGCTTATATTGCAAAAGGGAGTCTTGACAATGATGGATAACCTCTGCAACTTCTCAGCGGTGGGTTTGGTTTATCCTACCGTTGCTTTGTGTTTGTGTCGGGTTTTTCACTTGGGGCTACACTCAACCTTTGTAAGCTTGCCGCCTGCCTTCCCCCTCCCTGCCATGGGCAGGGCGGCTGCTGGAGGTGAGTACTTTCCCCGCAGCCTCCCATCCCCAAAGCTCCCGGGCAGCACCCCTGAAACCACATGGGAAAGCACCAAGACACCCTGGTTGGGCAAGGTTTTGCTCTTGCAAGTGAATTTGGGTAAAAGAAGTCTGGGAGCTCGCAGCGCAGGAGTTATTCCTCAACAACTCCATGTGTATGTCAGGGCAAACTGTCTGCAAACGATGCTGGGAGAAGGAAAACCTTCCAGGAGCCTGTTGCTCATAGGCAAACACCCTTAGGTAAAAAGCAGACCTCGCCAAGACATCCATTGCACCCCTCATCTTTGCAGCCACCACTTTGCAGCAGGGCTTTTCACTGTCTCTTGTCCATGACTTTGCCCCTCATCTTTGCAGCCACCATGTCTTATACTGCAGGGCTTTTCACTGTCTCTTGTCCATGACTTTTTTTTTCCTCCAGATCTGTTTAAGTTCTTTGTTCATTTTTGCTTGAAACGTTTTAATAAAATCACTGCTCTAAAATAGAAAGACTTTTGACAGATTAGTAGTAATTGTAAAAACTCATTGATTTCATTGAGGTGATCTGGTGGTAGCAAGGAAATGAGTGTGCACCCGGGAGTGAGGATTTAGGGGAGTTGTTTTGTTGTGTTTGAGGTCTTGGAGAGGAGACAAGTGAGTGCTTTGGCCAAGGAGCCGGCAGCACAGGGCAGCCCCAGCCCCAGCCCCAGCCCCAGCCCCGCAGGCAATGGCAGCACGGTTGGACAATGCCAGCGAGGACACGCACAAACTGTAGTTCAGACCAAGGAGGCTTGAGCATCCTCTGATACAGATGTGAATGCTGTTGTGGTTCGTTACCACGACCTCTCTCCTGCTCCCCGCACTTGCAGGGTGGCACAGTCCTTTGTATCCCCTGCAGAGACAACAGGGCTTCCTTTCGCACATCTTCGCATTAATAACAAAATAAAGAAAAAGATTATTTTCTGGGAAACTTCTGCTCCCTGGTGCCTTCCATCAGGGGAAGTGACCATGGCAGGTTGTGCTGAGCCGGCCAGAGCTCGGCTGGGGGGATACCGGAGAGTGGGTCCCCCCCTGCCCTTCCTCATCCTCAGGGTACCCAATTTTACCTTCCAGTGGTCAACTCCTCATCAACACAATCATCAGGACAATCACTGCCCATGCCAGTTCTTCAGAGGTGCCTGAAGTGTCCCATGCAGGCCAGGTATTTCAGTGCAAGCCCACCTCTAATTAATAGCAGTATTTGCTTAAACGGATCAATGTCTGTCCTTGACCTCAATGCACAATTTAAGCTATTACTGTATCACTAAATATGAAATGAACTATAATACATTTGAGAGGCAAACCACTTAGATCGAAACCAGTAATAAAGATGAGAATCTTTTATTACATCCAATGAAAGCTGTGTGGTTATATTTAAATACTCCAACTGCTAAAGGCTGCGACGAAAGACTTTTCCACAGCTAATTTACCGAGCAGCATCACGGAGGCTAACCCATGCCTCCAGCGCACATCATCTCTCCCAAGAAGAAAAATTGGTTTGGAGTGAGGAGCTCTGCTACTCGTGATTAAAATAAATCACTTAATGCATGCTGAAAATAGTGGTTGCAGTGAATGCATGGAGCTATAACTGTGAGAGGAAAAACTAAGAGTGAGGTATAAGATACACTGAAGGTTTGCAGTCAGGGCTTGGGGTCTGCTGGTGGTGTCACCCCCTTCTCGCGGGGCAGGGGGGTGCGCCCCGGGCAAAATAACCAGCAAACAAAACATGGGGTGCTAGCTCAGTGCTCATCAAACCCAGCGCAATCATGATTAAGAGATTGTCTCCATCAGAAGCGATGAACAAGGAGCTGTGGTAACTAACAGGAGGCTTGGCCTCAGTAACGTGCTTCTAATTAGTGGCAAGTTTAAAAGTCTCCTCTAGCACATGGGTAAACAAGCTCTTGGAGTAATATAGGAGTTGTCAATGATGCTTTTATGTTCAAAAAAGCCTGTATTGTACTCTGGGTCAATGAGAAGCTGTGAGAGGTGAGGACTGCTCAATACTCATGGCCTAAGGTCTGCAGAAACCTCCATAATAGAGAAATGGATTCTGCAGGGATGGGAATGCTAAAAGGGGGTGTCACCACTTCAGGCAATCGCTGGTGTGGTGCTCCATGCACCACAAACATCATCGTTAGAGCTGTACCATTATAATTCCCTATTATACTTTGCTTAAGAACAAAAAAAAAAAAAACTAAAAAAGCTACAAGTATTGGGAAAAGAAAGTAGGACTGCTGGTACTGGTTCTGCTGTCGGTCAGGATGGCTTCCTCGAATCTGTGGCTGTGGTTGTGTGCGGTTTCCTTAAATCATTGGCATTTCTTCTGTGGGTCAGTTTTATGCACCATGTGGTGCTGTAGCTTTCACGGCCACTAGATGCTTTAGATCAGTTTTATGCTTAGGGACATGGTTTAGTGGCGGAATGGCAGTGCTAGGTTAATGGTTGGACTTCATGATCTTAAGGGTCTTTTCCAACCTAAACAATTCTATGATTTTATGATTCTATTATATATTTGGGGGGAAAAAGAGGGCATGGGTGCAGCTTTCCTCTCTATGCAAACCTTCCCTCCAGGACCGCTCTCCTGGCTCTGGCTGCTGTGCAGAAGGAGGGTTTTTCATTTACGGTCCCAAAGGTAAAGTTGTTAGTGAATGCTGAGCGTTCCTCTTTAGTCTAAATTAATTAAATGACACAGTATCTATTGTATGAAATAAATGGGGATCATTTTACATGGTATAGTGTATACAGTGATTATAATGTGTGATCTTTCTAGAGAAATATGGGAAAACAATGTCCTTTGCTGGAACAGGCACAGCATTCCCCTGCTCTGCAATACATCTCCTTGTTAAGGGGTAATGCAATGTAATCCGCAGCGACTTAATAACTAACATGACAGATGTATAATCTAGAGTAATGTAAAACGTTGTAAGCACGAGATGCATGTGACTACCCTTCATCTGAAACATGTGTAAATCACCAGCATTCCCGTGCCCCCAGCAGCAAACAAAAGCTTCGCCCGCGCCGGTGGAAACGCAGACGATCAGCACATGAACGCTGAAACGCTGCTCGTGTTTTCAATCTGCATTAAATAATTTTGCAATCAGATCTCCATCGATACCCGCACCCCCAATTACTTTACTATAAACCAAGTCTGGTTTGCTAAGGTTTCCTCGCTGGCTGGTAAGGTTTGCTGCCTCCGAGTATCTCAGAAAGAAAGCCTTTACACTCGCTGATACCCCACCTTAGGAGCACTCCGAATATGCATTTACTGCAAATTGCAATTTTTTTACTGAAAACAGCAATGCGGTATGAAACATCGCAGCGAAGCCCAGCCGCCAGCCGGAGGAGCGGGGCTGCAGAGCGCGTCCACCCCACCACGGCCACCCGCCGCCATGCGTGGCACAAGGAACTGAGGTTTCTCTTCAGAGCCATTACTAAATCTTTAGAAAGTGTTACTGAGAGAGGAGCATCGGCCCAAATTTGTCATAAATCATGTTAAATAATAAGACCACAGGCAATAAAACACATGGAGGAGGAGGAGTTCTGGAAATTCTTTTGGAAAAGAGCCAGCTCCCCTCAGAAAAATTATCCTACAAAATGTTTATAGCGCTGGCGAGCAGCTCCGTGGGTGCAGGGGGGGCCAGTGCCCAGTGATGTGCCCGGGAGCCTGCTGCCCAGCCCCACACAGGATGCGGCCTTGGGGCATGGACCATGGCTCCCCTGAGGCTGATGTGCAATGTGTGATGTCGACACATAAACCAGTCATTTTAATTTCTTTTTATTAAGTTTCAGTTAGTCTGTGCTTAATCGCCAGAAGTGGGCATCCCAAAGCTCCTCTCACCCTTTCCCCTTCTGAATGTTTGCTTGTATAGAACACCTCATACTGGGCAGGAGGGACTATAGGCTGCGTGAATGTATACACTTGCTCCTTGTATGTGTAGTGTGCAGTATCTTCCACCAAGAAAGTTTTGGTGATATTGTCCTGGAAAAGGAAGAACCATTCAACTCCTTAAAAAAAAAATAAAAATTGAAACTTTGGGTCTGTAATATGTTACATTTCCAGTATCTCTGAGAATTACTGCTTCTCATTGTGCTAAGGGTGCTGCTGTTGGGGTACTGCGCTCCCCCAATCCCTCCACATCTACAGCAGGAGCTTGGGGTTTGCGTACTTGGGCTTTGCTCGGGATGGAGGGTGCATTTAGAAATGCATTTACCTTTCTTTTTGCCATTCCCGGGGAATGCAGTGCTTTGGGCTGTAAATCTGGCTGGGATAAAATGTCTTCATACAAGAGACCAAAGGTTAAAGTACCTGTGGCCAGGGTTGCAGCATTCCCGCTGGTGTGTAATCCCCGCTCTGCGGGGCTGGCGGGGGGCAACATCAACCCAGGAATGTGCCCAAATGTGGAGCTGTGGGGAGGGTCGGTCTGAGCCAGGATCTGTCCTTCCACCCCTTCTCTTTTGGAGTGGGAGCAGCCCAGCCATGAGATAAATGGTTTTGAGCGTCTGGGTTCAGACTTGTCAAGAAATTTTGTTGATAGAGGGGTTTTTTGAGAAATCTCTCGGCACTTGGTTGAGCTCACTGCTGATACTTGCTTTCAGAACGAGCAAATGGTTTTTGCATTTTCCAGCCGCGCTAAACTCGGACTCCTGATATTTGATATAAACCCTGTCCCAGCCGAGCTCTTTGCAGTTGCCCTGAAGGAGAATGGAAATATGAAGGAAATATGGAAAAAGGGAAATCAAACCGAGTACAAAGAAATGAAGAGCCAAATTTTAGGGAGAGACGAGGACTTCTGCACACAGCGCTCCTGCTCCTGTGCTCTCTCTGTTCATATATTCTTATTTTGACTCATCTTATAACTCCAGCTGTGGCTTCTGAGAAAGCAGTTCAAATACAAATTATCTGTTAAAGTGGAGGAATCAACAGAATTATTCAACTAGCGCAGAAACAGCCTTAGTAAATTAAGTGTGTGTAGCATTTCAGCTATTAATGTATTATTCCCTAACAGCATTTCTCATTCTTTGAAACAGCAGAGATTGCCTGATTGGGAATACTCCAGTTTAGCTAACAAAATAAAATATGCAAAAGCTCTTCCAAATAATAGTTTTTATTAATCTCTGGTGAAATCACACGGAAACCTGTGCAGGGTGATTTGGCACATTGCTCCCGCTGCCCAGGATCCACTCCTGCTCCATGCAGCACCCAGGTCCCCTCTCCCTGCAGGGCCAGGGCAGGGCTCCCCAACCCACCCCTGTCCCCCACATCCCCACTGCCCTCAGCGTTGGAAGGGGTGCGTGGTGCCTCATTTGCATCAGAACTCGGTTAACAAGTCATTAAATGCCAGGAGGGCCCCACATGTGGCATCTCTGCGTAGCCGCTCAGGCAGGGCAGCGATGGATGGGCAGCATCTTACTGCAGAGAAGTCAAAGAGCTTTTCACAAAAATGGTGACACTGGTTTATATGTATTTTCTTAAAATAATCTCTATGATGCACCAGAATCACATTTCGTAGGTTTTTATCATTTATTTACTATTGACTAATACAGTTTTATAGGTACTGCCTGTGTCACACACGTGTTGGGAGCAACAGCCCAAACCTTGTTGGGGTGGGAGACGGGATCTGGCCATAAACCAGAACGCAGGGCTGCTTTTGACACTGTTGATTTGGTGAATGCTGTTTCAGCATAGATTTAAAAATAATAAGATAAATTCTCAGGAGATTGACAGTGGTGTGGGACACACAGGGGTGCACCCTGGCTGCTGCAGATGCCTGTGGTACCTCCCCTGCCTCCCCTCCCTGGCTTGCCCTCACTGTTGGGTTTTGGCTGATAATTTGCTTTAACACAGCTAGCCGGGAAGTGACTTTCCATCTAACATGACTAAAGGAATGCAAATCCATCCTTTAACCATGGAATAATCCATCCTTTAACCATACAAGTTCAGTAGTAGCATCTTGAGCAAACGACTGTCACTGCCACACTGCCATGCTGGACCGGCATTCCCATTTCCAGCAACAAAACCCTACTTTGGCTGCACAAACCCTTCCCCACTCACTGGCTACGTGCTCCCTGGGAGAGCAGCAGCCAAGGGGGCATGCGGACCATCAGCATGGGCTACCTGCGGGTGCTGGTGGACGTCCTGCTAACGCTCAGCCCCATGTCAGAGTTACGGGTGCTTTCCATCCCTGCCGCCACTGCAGCCCATGTGGGCGGCTCCGTGCACAGGAGCTGGCTTAAACCAACGGGGAGGTGGATGCGTTCTCCCAGCCACGCTGATTGACGCCGCCGAAAGAAGAAGCGGTTAAATATTGATATAAATATTTAAACTTCACTTAGGGCCTTCAGCATCTATTTACTTGAAAATATCCCCTTAGAAAGTTTATTCGACATGATCTGCAAGTCAAACAACTTTTCAAAAGGCGCGCCAAGGGAAACACAAAGGACCAAAACTCCCTTTATATTGTTACGGGATCACACTTTAAGCCTGCTTTAAAAATGGGTGGCGAGTGTGAGCCGGGGGAGAGCCGGGCATGGGGGGCGAGAGGATGGTGGGGGCCAGGGCAGGCGTGCCTGGTGCCTGCCGGCACGGCGGCTGCCTGCCCGGCAGGGACAGGCACTTGCCGCAGCCTGGGGAGAGAGGAGGCACATGAAAGCGGGTCTGGATTTGCCTTGCAATGACAGCTGCATATTAATCTAAAGAATTTCTGAAAAATCAAAAAGACATTTTTCAGCAAAATACACCCCTAGAGCCTCAATCATAAAGCAAGGGAATAAACTTGAAACAGGATTGATTTCATCTTAAAGGGAATGTTTCTTTGAAACGCTACCAACTGCAGTTGTCTTATTTGGTTTTCAATACTATAACAAAATTGTGCCATATTGTGTCAAGTAAGGAGATAATATAACAGCTTTAAACAAATTTTGTAATTATGGGATCAATCAGAAATGAATTAAATCCATGTGCATTAGGTAAGTCGTGCCACTGAATACTGAGCAGCTCCAAATACCAGCTCCGAGCCCATCTCCAGCGACTGCCGTCCTAAACCTGTGAGTTTGGTGTGGCACCAACTGCAGGACACGGGGGATACAGCAACCCCCAGCAAGTGCTCCTGGCCTGGGGAAAGAAGCACAAGCTACAGCATCTTGATTAAAAGCAAAGAAAATAAAAAGAAAATTATAAAAACCCCAACCAGTCCGTGCCAACAGAACAAAGCCATCAGTTGTGCCAAAAGCCAACTTTTGGGTGAGTTTTTTAATGTTTTTCCCTGCACAGCAAGGCTGATCGATCTCTCACACTATCAGGTATTTTTCCCATTGTTTTCTTACAAATTTCCGCAAGCCACTGTGCAGCAAGGTTCAATATTAGTGAATATTGAGGCCACTGTGAATATTGTGAATATATAGTGAATATAGACCCCACTTCAGTTACGGGGCATCCCTGGTATTCAGGAAGACCTTTTCCTGCTCTCTTTCTTCATTCCATCACCACAGAGCCTCGCCAGGCTGCCGAGGACCAAGGATTATTTCAGTCAAGCTTCAGCAGCCTTTAACCGTATCCCTTTGCTGAAGTTTTTCCCACTGCTGAGACATTCATGTAAATATTTTCAGGGCTCTGGGCACTGGGCTGACATAGAATGGGGAAAATAAAGGAGCCTGAAGGATGTGGCTCCTTTGCCCTTGTCTCCGGTGGTGGCAGCCGCGCTTGCCCTTATGGGAAAACAGAGCCCAGGAACCCTGGCACTGCTGTTGTCTGCTCAAGAACTCGGGGTGATTATTATCGCTTGTGCAACTTCATTAAATGATATTACTCACCTTTACTCACCAATGTCATATATGCATGCATGCAAAAATTAATGAGGACCAAAAAAATATTAATGGATAGCAAGTTTTCTATAAAAATTTGCATTCGCTTTCTTTAGCAAGTTTGACGCAAAGTCTCCTTCGTTTGGGTTCAGTAAAACTCCCTTCTTTTCCCATTGTAAATATTTGACAAAGACCAGAATATCCCCCTGGGCAGCTCCCACCCAGGGGCTGCCCCACGGGCCAGCTGCCAGCACCCAGCCTGCACCCACAGCCGTGGGCGAGAGCTGCGACAGCATCCCCATCAGCTGAAAGTTAATTAGTGCGACGAAAGCTTTCTGCATAGGAAACTATTGGGTATTTGTGAATCCTTCAGAAAGAGACAAATCACGCAGTGTGCAGGGTGTGGATGAAGAGTTTCGCACCAGCCACCGACGCTCGGAGGCTCATGTGATATCCCCGAAGGAGACTGCGACAGCACACACCTACTTAAATTCTCATCCTAATGAGCTTTGTAAACAATTTCTTTTACTGTTCTTTTAAAAAAATATATTAAAAAAACCCAAATGAGGTTCGGTGCTGCTAGGAGATGGGGATGAAACTGGGAGAAGGGCCTTATGTCCACGTGGTGTGGGAGCCATGTAGGTGCTGTGGGAGATGCCCCTTGCCAGGGCTGGCCGTGGGTTGGGGCAGCTCTGGTGAGGGTTTCTCACCTCCTGCCCAACCTGCCTGCTCAGCACGTGGGAAAACCCTACTATAGCCCAGCGTGGACCTTCCCAGAGTTTGCCTCGGTGGGCAGGGGGATACCCGGGGGGATGCTGGAGCTTCTGCTTGGCAGCAAATGCTTCATCTGCTTTAAATATGTTGTCAGAAAAAAGGAAAGAAGTTCTCTTTTTGTTTTCTTCTTATTCATTTAAATAGGAAGAAAACAGGGAAAGGTTTATTTAAGTTCCAACAGGCTCTTGAGCCTCCCCACAACTGTTCTCTTCCTCTGCTGAAGCACAAAACCAGGCAGGTGAGAGCAGTCGTGGTGCAGCGGGACGTCAGCGCTCTCGGGAAGGTGAGCAATGCCGTTTTGGTGGAGTTTCTGAAGGCTTTAAAGAGCTCGTCTCTGAACAGGGGCAGGGAAGAGTCTATTTTCTTGAAACTCGGGCTTCACAGAGAGCCCCATTTTCCCATGACATCTTCAAACGCGGTGCCGGCAGAGGCGGCGTGGCCGCGATT
>NW_009258951.1:3568517-3571691 GCF_000687185.1 Egretta garzetta
GGTGTGGGTCCTGCAGGGACTGGGACGGGCAGCAGAGATGAAATATGCTCCGCTCCTTAGAAGCTTGATCTTCCTCTGCCTCCCATCATCGATTTCTTTAAAAATACGATGTCTCTGCTTTCCCTTGCCTCTCAAACTGGTCCTTTGCTTGTGCAGGAGGCTCTGCAAGCAGCATGGGGGCTCCCAGTCCAGGCTCCTGCCTGCCTGGCCATGGGCGCTGGGGTGCTGGGGTGGGGAGGGTGCTGGAGCGCTGGCGGTACTGGGGTGCTGGGAGTGCTGGAGTGCTGGGGTTGCTGGTGTGCTGGGGTTGCTGGTGTGCTGGGGATGCTGGGGTGATAAGAGTGCTGGAGTGCTGGGGGTGCTGGGAGTGCTTGTCCCTTTCCACTCCTCCTCCTCCTCTGGTGGTCCACATGTTTGGCAGCAGATAATGAATAGTTTTTTTATAAATATGCCTCTTGATTTTCATCCCTCAGGAAGTAACTGGCCTCTGGGGTGAGGTTCTTCAGCACCATGTGTCTACTTCTGCTTTCCAAAGCAACTTGAGCAAACTCAGCAGAGGCATTTGGTGAGATGAGGTGAAAATAAGCACAACCTCAAGCTCACAGGAAGCTGAATCCCTAGAGGAGGCATCCATCCCCCAGGTTAAGAGCACGCATTCGCAGTGAAGCGACCTGCACGCCAGGGCTGCTGGCTGGGAGGTGCTGCTGGGCTGCAGGAGGGCTCCGGCACTGCCCTGCGGGGACGCACAGACAGTCCCCACCGAGGGATGGGCACAGGGGGACCGTGCCCCCTCAGTTAGCCTGGACCTTGCATACCAAATCCTAACAGAAAATCCAACAGTCCAGGCAGGGATGAGCACATCACTGCATGGGTTCCAAATAGAAGGATTTAAATACCAGGATTTTCTCTGTATCTTACATTGCATCCCCGGTACCTTTTGGCTCTCCCTGCCTGCAGAAGCGCTGGCTGAGGAGTGGGAGATGGGTTTTGCTTCCATGCTTGTCCTGCCATGAGCTGCTCTGGGGTGATGGCTGGGATTTTAACTAACAAATTGCAGCACGTGGCCAAGCCCTCCCAGCGAGGGTGTGCTGGCGGGGATGTTGGACTGTGAGAGCTGAGTGTGGCTCTGGATAACCCCATGGGCACTGTGTCCCCATGCCAGTGGTGCTGAGCACACCAGCTGTACCCCGAGGAGCAGTCTTACGGAGCTCGGGCTCCCGCACACCTGAATTACATGGCTTTCTGCTCAAGAAAAATGACGAAGAATCACCTACTGATGCTGGAGAGATGGGTTGGTAAAACTACGTCCATCCTGCCTCGGGTTGTCACCTGTCCATGCAAAATGTTCACCTCTGAGTCTGCACATGATTCTGCGATAGGTGACTGATTTTCCTTGAGTGAATAGTCCTTTCTGGTTTCATGTGAGCAATGTACTTGCACAAGCGATTTGCGGGACCGAGCCGTTGGATGCATATCTTTTACATTCCCCAGGGAAATGAAAATTTATCTTAAAGGAGTTTCACTAATGATTTATTAAAAAAAAAAAAGGAAAGACAGTGCTTTCAAAGCAATCACGAAGGGAAAGCAGCAGAAGACGGAAAACTGTGGAGGGCGGTGGGTCAGACAGTCTCAGTGATCACAGACGGATTGCTGGAAACCACAACGCAGCGGCTCGGGGTGCACCAACACAGACCTCAGCCCTGCTCCGCTGGTGCAGAAGTTCAGCCTCCTCCCTGCCGGCCAGGCTGTAGTTAGAGCTGTCCCCGAGAGATCCCGCAGTGGGGGTTTCCCATGTGTGTGCAGCCGAGGATTTTCCAGGAGGCTGGTGCTATGTACCTGCAGGCCGGAGCTCAGCCTCCACCTCTGGAGGTGATTGCACCGAGGCATGACACAGTTTGGAGCCCAGCTCGCCCCGGCAGCGGCCCTCGTACCTTCTCCTCACAGGCAACAATGCAAATGAATAGTTGTGCAGCTTGTCAGATAAATACAATGTTTGTTCTTCCTAATGGATTTCAGCAAGATATGGTAAATATTAACTCCCAGGTGGGGCAAAATGCATAATTCATCAGCCAGCACATTCCGACTGCTCTGTCTCTCTCATGATTAACATGTAAGGCATTCATTATATTTTTCAGCTGGTGTGTAGACGAGCATAGAAAGTTATGCAGATGAATACCAAGCACCTGTGTTATATAAAATCATCCCACTCCATCACAAGACTTGCTCTGCAGCCAGCCAGCCATCCCTGCTGCACCAGGAGGGTTCTGGGGTTGGGTAGGTAGCGATTGGTCACTCCGTGACTCTGGTACTCCTCGCCGTAGGAGACGGGTGCTTTTCCTGCCGCAGCCACGCATGGGTTCATCAAAACAGCCACTGTCACCCTGCCAGAAGCCCTTTCACTCTGCAAGCTTGGGTTTGTCATCTCACCCTCTTATCAACATGTTCTTGAAGGGAAATGATACTTGGCCAAAGAAACTGCTTACATTACTGACAGCATCCACTGTGGGGCCACGAAATATGGTGCCTGATGCAGAAGTGGCACAACCACTTCGTTACTCTCTGCTTTTCACACAAAATTAAATCTCTTTCCATGCTAATGGATCTTCCTCCTCATCTGTTATATCTCTGACACGTGAAAGACATGTTTGTCCATCTTTTTCTTCTGAAAGCTCAACACACAAAGGCAGATGCTGATAACTTCCAGCTGCAACACCCTTGAGCATCACCACCCCTCATCCTTCTGCACTGACCCTCCCAGCTACGCAGGGTCCTCCAGCCATGCCGCTCTGTTTATCAAGGTATTTCCAGCATCTGATATGTCTTCTTAGGGTTGTCGCAATCTTTGTTGTCTTAGATCCAAAATAACAAAACCAGACATTCCACCTGCTTTTTCCAGCTGAAAGGAGGACTCCTGCACTTGCCGTGCTATCCTGCCTCTTGGATGGTCCTAGTCGAAAACCAGATGTTCACACTAATCTACTGCCAAAATGTAGATGTTTTTATGTTTGCATCCTAAAGGGTGTGGTTCAATGGACATGAAATAGTGCTGTGTCTATGCGAGGGCTGCTGAGCAGCCCCAGGGACTGGAGGTGAGTGGTGCTGCCCATGAAATAGGATGCCACACAAAATCTAGCCCACAAGAAGCTTCACCTTGTAGCTTGTCTGTGAAGCCTG
>NW_009258951.1:3572457-3574758 GCF_000687185.1 Egretta garzetta
GGTTCTTCAGCACCATGTGTCTACTTCTGCTTTCCAAAGCAACTTGAGCAAACTCAGCAGAGGCATTTGGTGAGATGAGGTGAAAATAAGCACAACCTCAAGCTCACAGGAAGCTGAATCCCTAGAGGAGGCATCCATCCCCCAGGTTAAGAGCACGCATTCGCAGTGAAGCGACCTGCACGCCAGGGCTGCTGGCTGGGAGGTGCTGCTGGGCTGCAGGAGGGCTCCGGCACTGCCCTGCGGGGACGCACAGACAGTCCCCACCGAGGGATGGGCACAGGGGGACCGTGCCCCCTCAGTTAGCCTGGACCTTGCATACCAAATCCTAACAGAAAATCCAACAGTCCAGGCAGGGATGAGCACATCACTGCATGGGTTCCAAATAGAAGGATTTAAATACCAGGATTTTCTCTGTATCTTACATTGCATCCCCGGTACCTTTTGGCTCTCCCTGCCTGCAGAAGCGCTGGCTGAGGAGTGGGAGATGGGTTTTGCTTCCATGCTTGTCCTGCCATGAGCTGCTCTGGGGTGATGGCTGGGATTTTAACTAACAAATTGCAGCACGTGGCCAAGCCCTCCCAGCGAGGGTGTGCTGGCGGGGATGTTGGACTGTGAGAGCTGAGTGTGGCTCTGGATAACCCCATGGGCACTGTGTCCCCATGCCAGTGGTGCTGAGCACACCAGCTGTACCCCGAGGAGCAGTCTTACGGAGCTCGGGCTCCCGCACACCTGAATTACATGGCTTTCTGCTCAAGAAAAATGACGAAGAATCACCTACTGATGCTGGAGAGATGGGTTGGTAAAACTACGTCCATCCTGCCTCGGGTTGTCACCTGTCCATGCAAAATGTTCACCTCTGAGTCTGCACATGATTCTGCGATAGGTGACTGATTTTCCTTGAGTGAATAGTCCTTTCTGGTTTCATGTGAGCAATGTACTTGCACAAGCGATTTGCGGGACCGAGCCGTTGGATGCATATCTTTTACATTCCCCAGGGAAATGAAAATTTATCTTAAAGGAGTTTCACTAATGATTTATTAAAAAAAAAAAAGGAAAGACAGTGCTTTCGAAGCAATCACGAAGGGAAAGCAGCAGAAGACGGAAAACTGTGGAGGGCGGTGGGTCAGACAGTCTCAGTGATCACAGACGGATTGCTGGAAACCACAACGCAGCGGCTCGGGGTGCACCAACACAGACCTCAGCCCTGCTCCGCTGGTGCAGAAGTTCAGCCTCCTCCCTGCCGGCCAGGCTGTAGTTAGAGCTGTCCCCGAGAGATCCCGCAGTGGGGGTTTCCCATGTGTGTGCAGCCGAGGATTTTCCAGGAGGCTGGTGCTATGTACCTGCAGGCCGGAGCTCAGCCTCCACCTCTGGAGGTGATTGCACCGAGGCATGACACAGTTTGGAGCCCAGCTCGCCCCGGCAGCGGCCCTCGTACCTTCTCCTCACAGGCAACAATGCAAATGAATAGTTGTGCAGCTTGTCAGATAAATACAATGTTTGTTCTTCCTAATGGATTTCAGCAAGATATGGTAAATATTAACTCCCAGGTGGGGCAAAATGCATAATTCATCAGCCAGCACATTCCGACTGCTCTGTCTCTCTCATGATTAACATGTAAGGCATTCATTATATTTTTCAGCTGGTGTGTAGACGAGCATAGAAAGTTATGCAGATGAATACCAAGCACCTGTGTTATATAAAATCATCCCACTCCATCACAAGACTTGCTCTGCAGCCAGCCAGCCATCCCTGCTGCACCAGGAGGGTTCTGGGGTTGGGTAGGTAGTGGTTGGTCACTCCGTGACTCTGGTACTCCTCGCCGTAGGAGATGGGTGCTTTTCCTGCCGCAGCCACGCATGGGTTCATCAAAACAGCCACTGTCACCCTGCCAGAAGCCCTTTCACTCTGCAAGCTTGGGTTTGTCATCTCACCCTCTTATCAACATGTTCTTGAAGGGAAATGATACTTGGCCAAAGAAACTGCTTACATTACTGACAGCATCCACTGTGGGGCCACGAAATATGGTGCCTGATGCAGAAGTGGCACAACCACTTCGTTACTCTCTGCTTTTCACACAAAATTAAATCTCTTTCCATGCTAATGGATCTTCCTCCTCATCTGTTATATCTCTGACACGTGAAAGACATGTTTGTCCATCTTTTTCTTCTGAAAGCTCAACACACAAAGGCAGATGCTGATAACTTCCAGCTGCAACACCCTTGAGCATCACCACCCCTCATCCTTCTGCACTGACCCTCCCAGCTACGCAGGGTCCTCCAGCCAGGGCCCCACCTGTGAACC
>NW_009258951.1:3574774-3575314 GCF_000687185.1 Egretta garzetta
CCGCTCTGTTTATCAAGTTATTTCCAGCATCTGATATGTCTTCTTAGGGTTGTCGCAATCTTTGTTGTCTTAGATCCAAAATAACAAAACCAGACATTCCACCTGCTTTTTCCAGCTGAAAGGAGGACTCCTGCACTTGCCGTGCTATCCTGCCTCTTGGATGGTCCTAGTCGAAAACCAGATGTTCACACTAATCTACTGCCAAAATGTAGATGTTTTTATGTTTGCATCCTAAAGGGTGTGGTTCAATGGACATGAAATAGTGCTGTGTCTATGCGAGGGCTGCTGAGCAGCCCCAGGGACTGGAGGTGAGTGGTGCTGCCCATGAAATAGGATGCCACACAAAATCTAGCCCACAAGAAGCTTCACCTTGTAGCTTGTCTGTGAAGCCTGTGAGCAGCCCCCAGATCTCCAGTGCCAGAACAAACCACCACATCTATAGCAGAAACATCTTGCTTTTTGCCATCTTTCCACCCTCACAAGGCGTGAAGCTCTTCATTCGCTTCTGGCAGATTAGGAGGGTACATGCGGGTCAAATGC
>NW_009258951.1:3575427-3654932 GCF_000687185.1 Egretta garzetta
CCCATCAGTTTTTTGAGAAAAAAAATCATGGTGACTGGACTGTCCCAAAGGAGGGTGCTTGAGGGGAGACAGTGGGAGGAGGGTCTGCAGCCCTGTCCCCAAGGTGCACCCACTGTGGGGGTTCTTGCCCTGTGCCTGCCAGCCATGCAACACCAAGCTGTGCCTTGAGAAGAGCTTTTTCTGTATGCACATATGCATTTTTCACATGTGTTCATTTGCTTTAATGTGCTGTGTGACCTGAATGCATGACAGGGTCTTCTAAAGGAGGTGGCATGAGAGCTGGGATGCTCCGCTGAGCCCTGCCCTTGCAAGGTGACGGGTGAGCAATCTCTCTGCTCACACCAAATCTGCTTTAAAATATCATTCACTCCTTCACAAAAACCCACCAAAGGAATTAAGAGTGAATCTGAAGACACCCAATGGCAGCAGGGTGATGCAGGTTAGCGGTCGAGCCGGGACCAGCTCTGACCATGTATTTCTGAGGAAGATGGGTTTCATTAACTAATGAATCCTCTCCCCTTTGGACTGCATGCTCCTCTCTGCACCAGCTAATGCACCCCTGCACAGATCAGACTGCCTAGCTCTTGCATCCAAATAACTCCTTGCTTCTTACTTTATCTTCCAAAATCCTGGTTATTAGCTGGCGTGGGCTTAGTAAAGGGTTAAGAGGTAAAAACTTGCTGCGTCGATCTTTAAATGTGTAGTTTAACCCAATTAATTTCAGTGAAGTAAATAGGATTTAAATTTCTGTTTAAGTGATTTGTTAAGTCAGGAGATAAATATGGGCCTTCACCTACTTCCCGTTAATTAGATGTCAGTTCATAAATGCTGGCATTTGATGCTGTTGCAAAAATTGCCCCCAGAAGTGATTAGAGTCTCTCTTAAACACTTAGCTGGTAGAGGAAATCCGTCTTCCAGACTATTGGTCTTCTACTTTTTCCTGGGCATAAATTAACCTCCTGCATACATCTCAGTAGCTCCCATGGCCACGTGGTGACCGTGGTGAATTATGCCATCTCCTTTGGTGGTGAACATCTAAATGGAGCTGATCTATGGCCAACCTCACTTCACCTTGTGCTGAAATTAGATTTAAACCAAAGTCTAAGGAGTCAAGGCTAGTGCACTGACTTACCACTTCCCAATTTTTTTTCTCCCTTGAAGTGGTCTTTGCCTTTGCACTCGTGTGGTGACAATGCAACAAAAAGCCATCTTAATAAATGAAAGGAGTGACATTCAGCAATGCAATTTAAGACCTAGATAAGTCAGATGTTAAACACCTAAGGGGTATAATCTCCTTTTAATGTGAGCACAATTCCCATTAACATTAATGGGGGGTTGTACGACGGCTTCAAAAGGAGAATATGCACCTAAAAGTGCAAATTAGCACTTACAAACTCTATTGATAAATTATTAAAGCATATCATTAAAGCATAGCCACACCTCCAGATCGTTAGAGCAAGTCAAAAACAGCAAGGCGGCATGCACAGCGCTCGCTCATTATAACAAGAGCTAAAATGCCACTTAGTCACCAAAATGAATCTAGTGTAAATATTGGTTCATCAGCCCCCACTTCATGCAGAATTTGGAGTTTTAAGAGCTTGAACTTCTCTTCTTTAAAAGGAGCATCAGGAGATGCTTTTAATGCAGGTCACCACTTAGAAATCGGTGTTTAAAAAGTAAATTAAAAACAAAGCCCCCAAACCTTAGGGACCGTGCTGTCATCAGAGTTCTTTGTTGTTGTTTATGTGGTGCCGCAACTGCAATAAAACCAACACCTCCCTCTCCCTGGAGGGGTTCAGACCTGAATTGCCAGGTCTGCCACGATTAATTTTCCTCTGATTGCTTGCTCCAGTGAGGATCATGGGTGACGCCGGCTGGTTTGAGGGTACAGCAAAAGTCACCAGTGCAGGTGCTCCTCTGTTGAAACCCTCTTGGTTCTCCTCTCCTGGTCCAGCAAGGTGGACCTTCCCAAGGTCACACTGCCCAAGCTCCCATGGCTGCACAGGCAGCAGCTCACCCCACTCCCATTTCTTCCCCAACCCAATGGACATGGGTTTATTGGGCATTTTGCAGACCGGTGCTATTTATTCCTCCCAGCAATGACTCCCCAGAGCAGACACGTTTTGTGGAGCCATCATGCTGTGCATATTGATGGAAACAATGGGGAAAATGCCAGGCACCAGGAAGGACGGACACAGTATGCACCTGGGAGCACTGGGACTGGACTTCCAGCAGAAAATTCCCCTATCTCCAAGAAAATGAGAAAGCAAAGCAATGCCAACAAGCGAGCCTGACTCCTTCAAAACCCCAGGCTGCTCCTGCAATACCCGTATCAGCTGATCTATCCCCAGAAAATACTGTCAGCCCATTACCTATGGCTTTTAAATTATTAATGGTCTTTGACATCTCATCCACATTAATTCCCTCCCTTTCAGGATGCTGTGTATCTCTCAGAGATTACCCTTTTACTCTCCCTTTTGTTAGATTAACCAGATGTGGGTGTCTCCAGCTTTCTTCATAATTCATGTCCCAAAACAGAGACACTTTTTGGTTGCCCCCCGCAGCACCTTTACAACCTCAGTGATGTCTTCTCTTTCACAGGGGGAGCAGAATTGTCAGCACCAGTCTCAATCTCTCTCTCCAAGTTGGGTATTTATAGGATTACTATCAACCTATAACCCTAGGAGGGGGTTAAATAGGACATCATCATCCTTCTCTGAGAGGGCCCTATCTACTCAATCAGTGATGATTTTTAATGCACTAAACTGGTATTTCCTCCTGCACTTCAACACGCAGATTGCCATGGTTCACACTAACCCAGTGACCGATGATCCTAGTTCATAGGGTGGTGTCTTCACCTTTCCAGGGATATTTCCTTCATTTAAGAAAAAATCTCTTTGGGCTATTTCTGTATCAAGGGTACATTGTGTGGTGTTACAACCACTATCCTTCAACACAGGTCCCAAACACTTGACGCATTCCTGAAGCCATTTAACAAATTTATTTTTAAAAATAAATTATTCATATAAATACAGCTGCATGAGGACAAGAAGTTGTGAAAACTTCACCTCAGTAGCGATCCCAATTTTTAAGTGATGCCAATTCTTTATGCTGTTATGAATCTTGCAGGAGGTGAAGTGAGTGCAAAAAGTCCCAGTTTCTGGAACCAAATAAATATCCAAATTCATCTGTTGAGGTTAAAACAGATGAGAAAAAGTGTCCTTCATTCCTATGAAGAAAAGCTGTAAAATGGTAAAAAAAAAAGTGCCCAGAAGATCTTCTAAGGATAAAATTTAAAAAAAGGAC
Source organism: Egretta garzetta (assembly GCF_000687185.1). Lineage (NCBI taxonomy): Eukaryota > Metazoa > Chordata > Aves > Pelecaniformes > Ardeidae > Egretta > Egretta garzetta. The sequence continues at coordinate 3,578,734 of NW_009258951.1, forward strand.
ATTTTGGTTTTCAAACTAGTTCAGCTAAAAAATCAGTCTTGTGAATGTGGGGTAGCTGGACCCTCGATTCTGCAAGGTCTGGAGCTGGCAGCATCAGGTGAGCTGTGGTTTTGCACATAAAACACCAGCCAAGATGAGATGGGAACAGGAGAGGCAGAGTAAGATGAAGGTTAGAGTGGCACCTCCGATGATGGCCTATAATGAATTTTTAAAGTTTTCCAACAAAGAGCAATAAAGGTCAGCTCCCTTCCACTGAATTCAGCTAATACTTTATTAATACCAATTGAAATTACATGCATATAGCAAAAGAGCCAAGTCTGTAAGTGTTCAGATACTGCTGAAATCTAGATTGCCTCATCTCTCATCCTGCTCTAACCTAATACTCATTATCGTGCTTTTGAGATAGACTCTAGAAGTGCATATTTTTGTGATGGTAACTGAAATAAGCAGAACTGGAGGATGACTACACAACATATGACCTCCCCCTTTGCACCTCCTGAACATCGGTTTGGTTCATTCCAGCCCCTGCCTTGCAATGAGACCTCACTGGCAGCTTTTCACGCTGCTTCCATGTCCACAGATGCACAATCTCTTGCCAAAGGGTGGCTCCTCGTATTGGTCCATGGTGGAAGGCATGTGGCATGTTGTCTTCACCAGTTTCTGTCATCAGAAGATTGGGAGAGAAACTGGGAACTGAACTGAAAGGGCAGAAGAGCCTTTCTCATGCCCTGCAACAGGTGCCCTCTCCCTTCCTAAGGTCCAAGTTTGGGTCACCTATAGAGGGAGAGCAGATAAGAGATTTCTGCAGCTTCAGCTAGAGCTGGTTGCCAACTTGAGCGTTGCTGGGGTACTATTTTCCAGGAGAGCTGAAAATACAGACTTTTTGAGTTGGGTTTTAGCAAAGGTCAGCTCTGAGTAGGAGACTCCAGGAGAACCATCTGCCCAGGGACCTTACTAACACCCAGTGGTGTCACGCGGCGGCCACCGGTGCCCACACCAGTCTCCCTTAGAAACCCAGTGAATCTCATCCCCATTAAACAAGGTTTAATTATTCCACACATTACATTCAAAACAGTCCTTCCTTTTAAAAAATAATTATCCTGAGAAAATACGTTTTATCTCTCTAACAAGAAATCATTAATTAGGAGATGTTGACCCAATGAGCTGTGATAGTTCGGTGGATGATGAACACTGCTTTTAATCAGACCTTTTACAAGCTAGTGGATGTTAACTTCTGGCTGTTAATTATTCACACCTTCAAGTATCAGATGGTTAGAATATTTCATGAATGTTCTTCTTTTTATTTAATAGCGACATTGGATTTTATGAGCTAGGAATTGCACTTATTAATTTACAGTCGTTTTGCACTTCCACGCCAGTCATTTAGCATTAACTCTCTGTTTAAAAATAATAAATGACCCCTGACTCTCTATTGTCTGTCATAATTAGCATACTGTCTTTTAAAGAGGAAAGCATGTTTTCTCTTCATTAACAGTAATATTACCTAGGAAGACAATCACTAAGTCCATGATCTAGAAGCTGCTGTGGACGCCAAATTACCCTCTCTACCAGGACAAAATCAATTAACACCACTAGGGATGTCATTATTGTCACATTATGTCACTGGATATACTCCAGGGTAAATAAATGATTTGTGGAATTTTTAATGCCGCCGCTAGAAACCCAAAGTGGAGCCGCATGGGTGGCAGGACTGGCCAGCCAGGGGGCCTGAGCACCGCACATCTCTGCCCTTCCCCAGGGACCAAAATGCTGCTGGTGCAAAAACGAGGGGGGAAAAAGGTCAAATGAGCGTGGGGCTGGGGTGGTGCGGAGCCCGGCCGGGTCGATGGCACCCACGTCCTGCCATCCTTTATGGAGCATCACCCAAAGTCACTCAGCAGCACACACACAGGCTGGGACAGTACCATGGTCAGGTGGAGGGGAGGGGGCGTGGAGAGGTGAGATTGGGCTCAGGGCTGAGGGAGAGATAATTTTATAAACAATTTAATCACCATAACTATATCTGGGTGTTTGCCGCTCCTCTGTACCATTAGAAACTGCTGGGCTGGTCCTTGGCGGAGCTTTCCAGCCACACGCAACACCCGGGAGATGCCGTTTTTAAAAGTATCTGCAACTTCTATATTTTGCCCTATGTCGGGGGGTATTTAATTAAGTCTATTCTGTCTAACACGATCTGATGTCATTGTACAAGGAGATGTTCTTTGTTAGCAGCGCTCTTAGTTTCAGGCTCCTCTGTGTATTTGAAACCATGGTAACAGAAGAGTAAGCTAAAGCCAATGAGATAATGAGATATTCTCATTGTAATTGTGTTTCATGAGGGCACACGCTCCCATGGGTGGGATCCGACTGTCTTACAACTGTTAACAGAATTTAAGGAACAGGCATATATTAACGCGGCAGCGTTTTTCACAACAGCCATGTAAACACTCCTGACACAGCGTCCGCCGTTGTTTCCAGCACATTCAAGTACGCAATGTGCATTTGTGTAACAGGAAATCACGCTGCTAATGGGCATCAGTATTTTAAAATCCTCAGAACTTCAAGGAACTTCAGGTTTGAAAGGCATTAACGAGGCTGCGAGGTGCTGGTTTGCATGATAATTGCCATCAGTGCTGGAGCCTGGGTGGGGAGGAGGCGATGGAGGCAGAGAAAGGGGGTGAAACACAGCCCAAGTGCCCCACCACGTTCATCCTCCTGCTCCCACTGGAAATGAAATCTGGAAGTTCAATCAGCATTTTAATTCTAAAACTTTCTAGAGGCTCTAATGAAGGGAGGTGTTTTATCATCTTCCTTTGTAAAGGAAGGGGTTTAGAGATCCCTTCTCGAGTTTTTTCATTTTACTCCCAGATGCATTGAAAGGCGCTGCTAAATTGCCCTAAATAACTTTGTATATTTTAATTATCATTTTGAACCACCAAGATGAGCATACATTGCCGCGTTCAGGGGGGCCAAGGTGCATCCCCCAGCAAGAAGTGCGTATGTGCAGAGCTCTTGGCTCCTGTGCGTGGCCTCCTGCTCCTCCTCGCAAACTCAGACCGAGTCACTGACCTGAATTAGGGGTGCTTTGAGGTAGTTACGGACACGTTGCTAGAAACACACCAAGCACGGGGCTGTCAGGTTGGGGCAGGGGGGGAGTACAGGAGGGCCTGTTTGCTGTTTGTTTGCCGCAGCATGTGCAATACTTTACATATAAGACATACTTTGAATGGTATGCAAAGGGGAATAGGAAATATAATTTGGGGAATGGAAGGAAACGGGATCAGATCTGCTTCACGCTATGATTGTCTTTGTCCTGTGCAATTCCCAGCATATGTACATGAGTTGCTCTTTCCCCTGGGAGAAGCAGAGCACCTCAGCACGGGGCAGGACAATCCGGGATGGTGAGCATGTGTGGAGGGAATATGGAATGGTCTCCTGAAAAAAGTCACAAAATGTCTGGGAAGGTTGATTTTTCCCAGAGTAGAAATACCGAGGTGGGTCCCCGGGAGCAGCGGCTGGGCAATGCATGGCAGGCACGCTGGGGGCTGCTTCGTCCTGCCTTGGCAGGGGCTGGGGCTGCTCCATCCCCCTGGCTGGCAGCAGGATTAGTGTTTCACAGAAAAAAAACCCACTAATGAGCAATGCCGGTGTTAAGATTGACAAGGTGTGTTTCTGCTCTGGTCTCCTGGGAGGGCCAATTCTGTCCTTCCCTTTGGGTATGGTGATGTTGGACTCCCCTTACAGATGCGTTTGTATCTGTATCCTAGTCATATGATGGGCAAACACACAACCAAATGCTCTGGCTCATCAGCAGAAGGAACCTAAGCCGGCTTTGGAGCAGATCCAGAGTGACCACCACCGCTTCGCTGCATCGTTACTGGGTTGGCTGATTTTGCCACCGTCACTGCCTGGAAGCCTCCCTCCTCTCTGTACCCACCTTCTGCTGCAAACTGCTTTGTCAGTGCAAAACTGCATCCTTTACTGCATTGCCTGCCATGGCGTGGGCTGCAGGAGAGGGCTCCAGCCTGGCACCCAGCCCCACGTTCAGCCTCGCTGGGATCTCTGTCACCAAACGCTGTGGGCTCATGTATAGCAGTGGGACCAGCTTGGACCATTCCGTGTTGGTGCAGCTGGCGAGCACCAACCCCACTGGTCCCTGAAATTGCCAGGCTTGGGCATTGCTCCTCCAGCTTTCCCAGTGATGGCCTTTCCTGCCTTCCCTTGCCCGGGAAAGATGGCCGGGCAAGGCACCGGCTGATGGTGACCCAGCAAGCAAACTCAGGCAGGGGAACAGCAAGAACTTGCTTCTCGGTGTAGTCAGGGATGATTTTTCTTATTGTTATTACTATTACTTCAAAGAATACACTTCTGACATGGGGGAAGCTGACAAGATAAATTATGTCAGTTGTCAGCTGCATGTATAGACCTTTGTGATATTTTAATTAAAACCATGCTCTCCGTCAGCCCGGTGTGCATCTTCACCAAAGTTGCAGCGAGGAGCTGGGAGCCGCCAGTGCTGTCACCAACACCACAACCGCACGAATGAATCTCCTTCCTACACCACAGGTAATTTAGGTTTATCTCACACATGGCAGAAATTAGTACCTGTATTTGTTTGCTGTGGAACAAGACCATGAAAGTGCATGCAATGTTTTAGATACGATGGGCCCCCCTTTCGGAGGGTGTGTTTACTATTAAAGCTGTCCGCAACACATCACCAAAATGGATATAATAAGCCTACATAAAAATTACCTTTAACTGTTCAAATATGCTCCAACTTTCTTCCAAAAGTAGAGTCCACAGGAAAGATATTTTTGTTTATACTCTTGAATACTATTTCCAACTCTGCGGCTTAAAGCTTCAACAATTCAGTTCCAATAAATAGGTTAAATGCCTGCAGTGGTGTATTTCAAAGGAAACACGTTCTGTCCTAGGCAACACATTAAAACCATTCACTGTCCAGCCCCAGACATGTGGGGTGGGAGGCAGACAGCTCGAAAGATGCTGGAAAACACAGGAGAGGTGTCCCGCTCTCCTGGCACGTGGATCGGTTTTACCCTGCTGCAGGCGTTGAGCCCGACGACCCACGCACCACCAGAGGACAACAGAGACTCTTCGAAAAGGGCATCTTTGGAGATCAGTTGTGAGCATTTCACTGATCCCGTATTAACCCCTGCGTGACACTGTGATACGAGTCATTTGAATGACTTTGTAGATTCATTGCCTTAACACGCCCAGCGTAACCACGGGGCATAGCTGATACCCCATCGCATTTGTGACCTTCCCTGTTAGGAGCCTCTTGCTCCTTAATCACTTCACAGGGCCTAAAACCCAGGAACTGCCCCCAAACTCCCCCCGCAAACCAAACCAGTGCCAAGGAAAAGTTCAATTCACCTTCACAACTCCGTACTTACTCATCTCAGCAATTTTTTTCTCCAGGTTGTTATTACAGCTGTGGATCACAGTTCAGCACTTGTAAAATAAATCTGTTATCATAGCTTGCATATAATTAGTGCTAAATGTGTGTGGTTTATTTTCAATATCGTGAGCGACATTAGGCATCAAAAACACTTAAGATGCTGGCTATCACCACACTTTATGACTCTGTCATTTACTGACTCGAAGCGCAACAAATATTTAATGTGACAGTAACATTAAAATACGGCTTAGCCGCTAAAGCAGCATGTCCTGCAATTTGCATTGCATGATGCAATGATGAGCCCTACATATTAACTATGATGCAGCTTGTCTGGTTCAGAAAACCTTTGTTGTTGAGACACAGAGAGCCAAGGTATGTGTCATGCTGGTAAGGAGAGGACAAATATTTTTAGATACTAATGTAAATAAGCTGTGGGGATAAGCCTGGATTTCTGTAAAAATGGTCACGAGACAAAATGCTTTTGTAAGTGTGCACTGGCTGTCATGCAAGGCACCTAGCTCTCATGTTAATTAAAATTTGTGGACCGTCTCTTGCGAACATGCTGCTTTTATGGGTCCACAAGAGTACCTGGATTTTCATATCACTCCTCAGCTTCGGTGATGCTCATAAGTGACTTTGTAAACCAGGGGGAGAGGCACTACCAAGCTCTGACCCCGTGGCTCATGCCCCATCCCTCCTGCTCCAGCATTTCCCTGGGGCTTTTCTGGAGCCGGGGTTTGGGGCTCATTTGCAGTCACCCCTTTGGTGAGTGCTGGGGTGGGGACAGTCCTGGCTGCTGCTCCCTCTGTGAGGACAGGCCAGGTCCTGCACCCGGAGTGACCTCAGGACGTCGAAAGCTGCCCTGGAACTAAACACTGCCTTTGGGATGGACTCACATGCAACTCATAAAGCTTATGAGTTTTATAAAGTTTTATGAGTTATAAGGGGTTTTATGAGGTTTGGGTCCAAGTTCCTCCATATCTTTGAAGGTATCTGGAAGATGTTGAGTTTGGGTCACATTTGGTTGAGAACTTTTCCTCAGATGAGCTCCCTGCCCTCTCGCAGCGCTGAGCGATGGCTGCGCATCACAGCCACCGCCAAGCCCAGTGCTGGCCGTCCGTCACCATCATCCCCACTTCCTCTGGCACGGGGAGGAATATCCACCAGCCCTGAGGCAGTATGAAGCATCTCTTACCCCACAGGATTTACTAAGAGGTGTGAGGAGCACCTGGAGCATTAGGGGATGTGGTGCACCGTGGTGAAAAACATCCTAAAACTCATTAAATCGGCATGTTTAGGACAGTGTAAGAGCATTGGGGTGAAGCAAAAGTGCTGTAGTGCCTCAGCACCTGCTGGCACGCAGCTTGGGGACCTGTGCATCCACAAATGCTTCTTCAGCAGTGAGCAGATTGAGCCAGGACAGCTTTCCAGAAAACTGGAGAAGGCTGGTGTTCATTTGGGATGGTGGAGGGGCTGCAGCGGGCAGGGGAGACCTCCAATTCCCCCGCTCACCGAAATCTCCCCTCTGTGTATCACTGCAAAGAGAGTTAGAGAAGGAAGGACTGGGTTTAGATGTATAAATATATATGCATACACACATATATATATGTGTGTGTGTGCATGCACGTGTGCATGTATACATATGTAAGCCACCTCTTCCCTCTCCCTCTTTCTCTGCACACAAGTAGATGCATATATACATATATCTATGTTTCTATACCTATATATATGCAGATGTATACATGTTCCTGTGGCACAGGTGCAGGTCTCTTCCAGCCCTGGCCCCCCGGATGAAGCAGAAGGACACCCCGGGGTCCAAGCAGGGGCTGGGATGGCAACCCAGCCATCCTCACGGTCAGTTCTGCTCCCCAAGAGGTCCGTGTCCATCGTCCTTCACCACGTACCCAGGCCTCAGATGCTTACAGATGCACCCAGAAGGAAGGTTACCATAGAAGTTGTTCAAAAGAATTCTGCCCAGAAAGAAATACAAACCAAATGCTAATGCAACCCCTTCTTTCTCCTGCACTACCATGCCCATACGCAGAACAACATGGCAAGAGCCTTCTCGCTGAATTTACTGCAGAAAAAGCTATTTGACAGTCTTGTACAGGAAATAGGAGTTATGTAGCGTCTTTTTTTAATTTAAGCAATATACACAAATCAAGTATATTTATTAAATCAATGTATAGTCATTTTTACAAGGAAGTGTAATTTAAAAACAGACATAAAAGATTTCTAAAGTAATGATACACATCTCTTTTGGACAAATGTTATTTCAGGGATTTATGATAATTCCTTTTCTGAAAGAAAAACGAAGCTAATTGAAACAAACTTTGTACTTTATATTAATGCCATTCGAATACAGTATGTGCTGCCAGTTATAAAGTGACATTGAAAGCTGATGCTGTTCTCAACAACACCATGGTTTCTCAGTTTTATGTACTTTTTAATTTCCTCTGTGGAAAATCTGTTCTTCATAAAAGGGCTGCTAAAGAAAATGTGGAAAAAGTTGATTCATTCCATATTTACATTCTTGCTAGTACCTGGAAATGAACCAATTACCAATGTGAGCCAAAAGAGAAGTTAGAAAAGTCATTTAGAAAACTCATCTTCCTACAGGCACTGCCTCAGAAGTGCCCTGGGAAAGTTCTGCTCTGATAGCAAACACCTTTCATCCTAATAAGATTTTGGATTCTCAGCCCCTCGGCTAGTGCAGCCTGCTCCTCGCCATCGCTCCACGCTTCAGATCCTCCTTAGCTGGGGGGCAGCTCTGGGGGCCCGGGAAGGGGCCCAGACCCATATCGCAAACCCAGACTCAAACATGGACCTGAACATGAACTCAAATCAAAACCCAACCTCAAACCAAGCTCAAACCCAAACCTGAACCCAACCCAAACCAACCCAACCCCAACCCACTCCAAACGCAAAACAAACGTAACCGACCCCTTCCCCAAACCCCTAACCAAACTTGAACCTTAACCCAACACAAACCCAAACCCATTCTCAACCCCCAGCCTGCTCCAGCCCAGGGCATCCCGAGTGTGGGGATCCCAGGCAGTCCTGAGCCCAAGGCCACTCCACGGCATCTCTGGGGTACCCCATCTGGATGATGCTTTGGAGATGTGCCTCTGCATTAATGCTGGCTGCGCCGGTGTATTTTGCAGCAGGGAAGAGTAAACAGTGGGTGCAACCTGCCTCTGGGCTTCAGCACCTTCCTGCTCCTCCATGGTCTGATTTTGTGAATGGGGAGAGGACGAGGACAAACTAAACAGACAGCCCTGATGCTGCTCTCAGCCTCCCGTGCATGTCCACATCCTGCAAAGGGAACTTTCTGCCAGGCCTCTTTTCCCAGAGTTTTGCTCTGGGGCCTGGGGGGTTGCACGGCAGCAGCCCCTTGCCCTCTGCCCAGCACATCAGGGCAGGGATGCTGGTGGGTGCAAGATAACGCACTTCTCTTATTAAACCATCATAACCACCTGTACTAGTTTAAATCACAACGTAAAAAAACAGTCGATGAGTTCCCCAAAAGAGGAAGAAGGGGAGTTGTTTGTCCTTAAAGCTGAATTTTGGCACCACTGACATCCACCCTGCTGGAGTGGTCTCTGTTTTTTGGTCACTTTTCCCAACTCTACCCCAAAAGTACCACCCTGGCTGGCCAGAGGTGCCTTGCCTCACCTCTGCCTGCTGCTGCTGCCACCTCCAGCCTGAGCAGCTGCTTTCTCTTCCCCACCAAGTTGCGTGTAAGTGGATGTGACTTGCTAAAAAAGCCAGTCATCTCTGGAAGGGTTTCGTTTGTAGCTTCTGCGTCTCCTGTTTGGTTACTCAGTTTTGCAGAAATACACTTTTTTTTTCCCTAGGACTGGGTTTAATAAAGACTTGATGTGGTGCCTGTGCGGCGTGGTCGCCCACAAGGTTGCTTGCTTGGGGCTTGCGTGGCTTTCAGCAGCGCTGGGACCGGGCAGGGGTTTATTAAATTCTGGTATAGGAAGAAAAATAGAAAGTTGAATTTCCAGCACTAATATGATTTTTATTCTTTTTTTTTTTTTTTTTTTTGCTAGCCTGTTGGTTTTTTGCACTTACATTGTGAGTTTCATTTCAAAAAGCAGTTTGATGGACACAGCGCAGCGCCGCTGCTCCTCATTACCAGAGAAAAGCCAGGCTGCGGCGCTGCCGGCCCTGCTCTCCTCCAGAGAAAAGGAGACACCTTGTCCCACTTCTTGCTCCACAAACTGAAGCATAACATCTAGAAGAGAGGATATAATGAGGTGGAAAGTTTTGTCTCTTGGACTTAGGTTTTCCTGCAATATATCTGCAATCTCTGTTTGGGTTTATTTTGCTGAATACAGGAAAGCCAGCATCAGCCGCCTGCACCCAGTGCCCAGCAGCCTCGCTGCGGCTTCTCTGCTGCAGTAACATCTGAAAGATGCAAAGAGGATTAAGCCTCCCTCCTCTCACACGTGGATAAAACACTTAGCGAGAAACTTCCCATGCTCAGGAGAACTTGGAAAGAAAATACTCAATTTTCCCAAAGCAGGGGAAAAAACAACTCCCCCATCCTGCTCCTGCCCTCGCCATGGAGCCACAAAGGGTGTTTATGGCCCCACGACCAGCCCGGGGTCCCAGTTCCTGGCATGTGGTTCGGGGTGCAAACCCCTGCTCAGAAACCCCTCAAGGTGTCGGCTAAGCCGGGGGGGGGATGCTCACTGAGAGGCGGTGGTGCCGGGAGGCAAGATTGACCCATTGCTCTGGTACCCGATTCCCAGCAGCAGCGGCTGCACAATAACCACGGCACAGAGGAGATATATGAGCATTGATCCCATACTAATAATCTTTTGCACTTCTACGGGGCTTTTAGGGTGTCCTGGGGGGGTTTATAAGCATCGCTGTTCATATTCAGAGTCCCTGAAATATTGCCTGGTTTGGGTGGGCCCCCCCGGATTCATGGGAGCGCCGTGGCTGCCAGCACAGGGCATGTGCACACCAGGCTTTTTCAAGTAGCAAAAATTAAAATTGCTTGATATGCAACAGGCTTATTGGGTTCCCTGCTCCAAATCCTGTTTGTAAATACAGCCTTTTGTGCTCCTCGTAGGAAGCAGCAAATGTGGAAGTTGGTTTGTGGCCTCCAATGAAGTTTGGATTGATTTTAATTTTTTTTTTTTTCCTACAGGCAGACTGAAGAAATCTCTCTAGTTAAAATTGCTTTAACCCCATTTTAAAGTATGCACGCTTATACTGAATTTAGTGCATGGGCAGTTTGTCTTGCTATTTTAAATTAGCTAAAAAATCAATTGTAAAAAGCAACTTCCATGCACAGCTGCAGAAAACTGTAGGAGCTCCAATATCTGCTACAAGGGCGCATCTGCAACGTCTTAAATATTACAAGAGATTACATGAAACACTGACCACAGAGGCTTTAAACTCACTCAGCTAAAATATACCTCCATGGCATTAATTAAGTAGTTAAGTATAGATCTCAAAATTAAGATACTATTGTACTGAAAATACCGATAAATGGAAATTCTCCTTTCTTGTGATGTGGCAGTTTTCTGTGATTCTACAAACAGAGCTCTCCGCCCACAAAAGCAGGGCTGTTGGATCAGGCAGAGCGGGGATGAAGAGCCCCAAGTAAATGAGACACAAGCATTTGAGTGGGGAAGAGACGGAGGTGCTAATTGTATTGGAAATCATAACCCTTCCACAGAGCTTTGATAGAACACAAGGCATTGATCAGCTACCACAGCTGCTAATGAAATCCAGTGTTTCTTCTAATCTTGCTGACATATATACATATATACGCCGAAATGTGATGTATTGCCAAAAACAAGGGAGCGTTATATAATACCCGTTCAGTGTCCTCCCCCCAAAAAAGCAACTGTTTTTCCTGTCCCCTAAACCTGCCGGTCACCGATGTTGGCGTATATGGGCCCAGCTCTGCCCTCAGCTACACAGGCGCCATTCATTTAAGCTAGATTAATGTCAGAAAAGTTTTTTACTGGAAATACCTTAGCCATTTTTGCAGACAATTCTATTCTTATCCTGTATTTCTGCACCTTACTTTAAAACAGGGGGATTGCCGTGGCTCGGAAGCCTAGGAGGGGTGCTGCCAGCCGGCATCCCCAGCACGGGGACAGGGATGTGATGCCACGAAGACAGGACTCCTCCCCTGCAGCATCTCTCCTGCAGGGTTTGCTGGGTATCAACCCCAATTAATAAATTACCCCCTTCAAAGCAAAATGAATAGCTGCTGCTCTTCGTTCAACCCAGTTCCGGCGTTTCCCTGGGTTTCCTTTGCTTTCCCACCCCTACCACTACTGCCTGCTTATTCTTAGGGCTTCGCTATGTATTTTTAATTTCCAGCCCTCCCGTTCCTCCTCCACGTCTCCTTCTGCCCATTTCCATAAAGCCAGGCTTAGAGCGCAAAATGATTATGCAGCTTTTTGGAGCTATTTCTGCCCAGTCTTATCAAAGTTTTCAGGAGACAGGAACCAGGTAATATGTAGGCTAATATGGTCTTCCAGTATTAGGACTGACAGATGAAACGCTGTAATATGTTTGCAAAATTTAATGAAAGGAGAAAAGCAAATTGTCAGATAAGCAAAGAGCCACGGTCCAGGCTGCCAGATGTGTGGCTTCCCCAGCAGGAACGCCTCGTACCGTCCAGATGTATTTTTCCCCTGTATTTTACATCTCAGTGAGGGTGGAGGTTGTACACGGGATTTATGTGCTGGCTTTTGTTTTCATTTTGATTTATTTATGATTGGGCTATGAACTGAGTTACTGCAAAATGTCTGCTATATGCCATTTGGATATATCGCTTCTAGTATTTATTGTATTTTTTGCTGAACCAGGATTACATACACTGATATAAAAAAAATGACGGGAAATCAATGTGGCTTAGTGTAAAATATCTTGACTATAAAGATTTTTTAGATATATCAAACATTCGCTTGGTGTACAGTGTGTTTACTGTATCTTGAGGCTGTTCCCTTGACATGATGATTGTACTAATTGTCCAAGTATTTGATTTAATTTGCAGTGGGAGCCAGAAAGGGGCATACAATTTCTACTTAAGGGATTTCAGTCTGAGTTCAGGGGAAGAAAATGCTATGTACATAGGCAACCGCAGGATATAATCCCTTCCATAAATTTGACAAGACCAATCCAAGCCCCCTAAGGCTGCTTCCCGTTCCTCCTCCCGTGCTCCCCCATGCACACACGTGTTTGTGTGGCTGCTGCAGAGCATCAGTCTTCTCATCAGAGAAAACAGAAAGCCAGAAACCCCATTTCAAAACCAATTACCTCTCAGACCGTTCATAGGCATTTTGTTCTTGGGCCAGCGATGTCCTTCAGCCTGTATAGCTCCTTTTTCTGGTGGGGTTGCAGAGCCAGCATGGCCTCCCTGGGCTCTTGCCCATGCCCAGCTCTTCATGCCTCCTCTTCCTCCACCATGGCCAGCCGGGCTGAGATGACATCTCTTGACGGTGACGCTTAGCTGAGCAGGGCATGCCACAGCTGCACAGAGGTCATGCAGCAGGGCTGGATGTGTCCCTGGGCAGCCACCTGGAAGCCCGCTTGCTTCCCTTCATGGCCATACCAGGCAGGTGGCCATGGTTACCTTGTGGTCATGGTGTTGGTCCTTCACACACCTTTACACAGGAGTCACAATGTGACACTCCCCTCCTCCGGCCCAGCCACGTCCTCCTGGTGAGGGTCTTCCTCCTGGTGAAGGTCTTCGTCCCAGTGGAGGCCTCCATCCTCTGGTTTAACCAAGCTCTTCTGTGGCACCACATCAAAGGTGCCACAGAGGTGTGGATTGATTATACTTACATTTTCCTTGCTGGGCAGTCCACTTTTGGCAGTACCTCACCAAGAAAGGCATGCATTGGGTGAAAGTGAACATGTCTCTTCCTGGTAAAACCAGGGTACGTTTTACCTAATATCCATTTACTTAATTATTTTTCTTATCAAACAACATCCAAAGACCTGCATGCTATGGAGGGTACAAAACCGGTCTGCCATTGCCTATATTAGGCTTTTTTCTCTATCTCTTCTTAGCAGCAGGTTGCGAATTTTCTGTGCTGCGATCATTTTGTATCATATCGAGGGTTTGCCAGAAGTCCCTGTGATTCTCTGTGCTGGCTCTGTCCCTGCACTGGGGGGGAGATGATCTGCCCCCCCCCTTTCACGGCCCCAGGGAGGGACAGCAAAGACAGGGCGCCCGGCAGCACTTTCACAAGTGCAAGAGCTAGGGACTGCTCTAAAGGAAAAAACCTGGAGCAGTTTTACACATGGCAAAGAAACAAAGAAAAAAGTAATCAAGCTTCATTTCTGTGCTACCCAGTAACCGCCAGGTGATAAGAAAGAGTTCATGTGACGAAATTAAGGGCAAATAAATTTAAAGCAATCAAAGGACTTATTTATCCAGCTTTATTCAGCAGACTGCAAAAGCCGCGCCAGTGATTCCATATATACTAACGCCACATGGCATAATCCTTCAAAGTCTTTTTGCAAATCCTCAGCTCCTCTAGTAAAAGCTGGAGTAGATGTGCAAGAGCACCTCTAGTAAAACTTTCTCTTATTCCCATAAAAATTGTTTGTTTCTACAGCAGAGTAAAATCTGCTACTGTTTTCCCAGGAAGAGAAAGCACAACAGATGTGTTGCCTGAACTCAGGAACTGTGCGCATATAAAAGTTGCCTTTATTAGAAATATATGATGCCTTGAGTATTTTAAGAGCTTTGGAAAACGCCGCAATATTGGTCCCTCACTGGATGTCTGCATGCGTGAGTGGCTACACGATACTATTTTAGCCAGCAATTAATTGCATCTGCAACACAGGCACAGTCACTTTTTAAGTCTTTCCCATAATGTTTGACTCCAGGAGGATGCAGTCGGGCTTTTTAATAAAGAAATGAATTCTTAGTTCATAAATGGAAATATGTTTCGGCGTCCGGTTCATTTTTGGAAGATCAATATTCTGGGTGTTAGGAAGATCAGAGATCTGGTGTGACAGCGGGGCACTGGAAATCAGGGGTTGGCACTGGGTTGGGAGAGAGAGGTGATGTCCTCTCCCGGGCTGACAGGGGTGTGGGGATGGAAAGGTGGGGAGCGGCGGGAGCTTCCCCTTCCAGGGGCTTTCCGGGGGGCTGGGGTTCAGCTAACATGTTCTGGGGGCTCAGCCCAATTAAACCTTTCCCCGACAGCCTGGGGGTCCCACTGCAGCGAGGCTGGCCCCATATAGCACGGCCATACAGCGAGGCTGTGAGTGCCTATGTATTTAGAGATGCACGTGTGTGTATTTATATTCTGGGACCGGCAGAAGCCGCTCTGAAGGAGCCGTGTGTGTGTCTGTGTGTGTGTGTGTGAGACGCTGCTTTCCCAAGTGCGCTGCTTGTTTAAACAAACCTTTGCAGCGACGACACCGCGTGTCCTATTTCAATGGACACCGGGGCTTTGGAGCCCAGTTAATATGAGGTTAATTGCGAAAGCGATCGTGCCGTGATAAAAGAGCGAAGCGTTTTCCCCCCTCGGAGCAACACCGGGCTCGCCGCTGACACCTCTCTCTCCCGTTTGGATAGAAATGAGCAGAACAATTCCAATATTTCAAACATCACTCAGGCGGCTGGCGGCCCCGCCGCTCTAATCGCTGCCTGCTAAACCTGCCTTTGGTCACTAATGCATTCAAACATTGCTAATGACACGGAGGTATGACAAGATAAGAACGGGCTTGTAATGAATGACTCCACAAAAGCAAAGTGGCAAAAGTAATTATAGACTCGCCCGGGCGGCTGGCCCCGGATGGTCGCAGACATCAAATTTCATGTACCGCTAAAACACCACCCAGATAACCTTGTGTTCGGTGGGAGCCAGGGCTGTATCACCCGTGTAATTCAGCTGACATTTGCTGCTGTTAACATGAAACAATTTGCAGAAAAGAAATAACTTCCATTTCCCTCAATTAATTAGACAAATTAATTAAACCGCTCAAACGGATTCTATTCCCTATTCAAGAATAGGATGCTGCAGAGATTTTGTTAAATGGTTCAGAGAAGGCTCATTAACCCTGAAATGAATTCTATCAAACCCTATAAAGCACCAACTTCAAGTGCATTTGCGGAGAAGAAAGCTTTTCAAATCAGATAGGAAAGCTACAAAAGTGCTGAGTATTATCATAATCTGGCTAGTGTTTAATTTGACACTCTTATGTCAAGATATTAGAAGAGAATGAGCAAATGGTCTGATAAATATGTACTTAAAGAATGACAATCCTTATAATCAGTTAATTTCTATTTATCGTATGATACCCTTTTCCACAGAAACATGTATTAGAAAATAAATAAGATTACAGGATAATTCTGAGTGCTCTAAAAACATAAAACACTTGTCTTCCTTTAAATGCAGAAGTTATGTTTTATTGTACATTTTAATAGCAATATCATCCGTGCCGTGACGTTGGATTGTCTTCTGCAGCGACCAACACCATCAGCTTCCCCACCATAGGCTCCTTCTCCTTCTAGCCCCCCGCCAGTGCCCAAGTAGGGGGCCTGATCCTGGCACCACAGCCCCGGCAGCGCAAGCTTTGGGCCACATCCCAGCCCCGTCCCCAGCCCTGATCTGCTGCCGGGCACAGTGGGGATGGGCTGAGAATGGCACGGAGACAGGGGTGGGATGAGGGCTTTCATGGGGATGCGTCAGGGATGGTGGTGGGATGGGGATGCACTGGGGACAAGATGCACCAGGACAAGGATGGGATGGGGACAGGGACGGGACAAGGACGAGCACCAGCAGCTGCCCCAGTGGGCTCAGCCCCGGCAAGGCAAGACCACACGAGACCCAGGAGCCGTAGCTCCATCTCTCCTGCTGCCCCTTGGGCTAGATGGGGGTTTAGGTCCAGGAGCAACCACGGGAGAGGATCAGGGCTCGGAGCGCTCACTTTTCCTGTCCCCGCGTCTCTCCGGCTCCTCACCGTGCTCCAGCTGAGTGTGGCTGGGGAGGCTCACCGTGTTGAGCCCTGCCGACTACGTTATTGACTTCCAGTGGAAGTTTTCCATCTTGGGGGTTTCAGTGCAAAGGCCAGAGGGAACCGTAAAAATTATTTAAAACTCATTTGGATGCCAAAGGGGGACTCGTATTAGCAAAGCTGTTCCTCAGCTGCAACTCGGGGAATCAAGCTGGAGTCATTAATGCCTGTAAAAGGCTTTGTAAGAACTACTTGCTGTTAAGGTTGTGCAGCTTTTTGTAGAATATAGCATGTGTGTGGAAATATTACATGATTTATTGCCTCTCATTTAAGAAACTTAAATATTTGAGCGTTTGTTATGAATGCAGCCTTTCTTCTGTACACATATTTCAAAGATAGTGCTAAGATTTGTCTCCTTCCATCCTGAGAGCTGGTATGATTAGATTAAATTAACTTTATGACAAGCCTTGGTGCTTTCTTCTTAAAAACCATGTTGCATTGAAGAATAGTGCCTGGACAAGGGAGGGAAAACTTGGGGGAGCTGGTTTGTGGGTCACTGCTGGCACCACAAGGCAACAGCCATGCTTGGGCATGCACCTGACAGGGTTTTAAGGCAAAAATCCCAATCAGAGAGGCTAAAGGACAGTGGTGTTGAAGGCGGCAGGATATGACCCAGCGTAGAAACAATAGCCAGCCCAGAAGAAATGAGTTTATTATCTGGTCCAAAGGGATTTTATTGACTTGCTGAAAAAAAGTCATATTTAATATTGAAGTGTAACTTTAAAAAACAGAGATGCTGACTCTATAAAAATGTGCTCTCGAGCTGAGACCTTGACTCCAAAGTGTAATCCAGAGTTTTTTTATAGCCGTGCTATAAATCATCAAAATTAAATGTTTGCATTAACAGTGCTGGGAGAAGCCTATGCAGACCAGTGGGGATGTGTCACCCACCACAAAGAGCAGGAATTACAGAAACCCTGGGATGGCAACTGACGTGGGGAAGGTGTGTAAGCGGTGTATGCCCCAATTTGCACCGTTTGCTGCCTTTTCTCCATGGGTTTTCCCTCAGTGGGGCAGCCGAGCTGCAGGGGAGCCCATGATGCCCATGGGTCCCAGCATATCCTCCCCTCGGACAGCATCCCGTGCTGCTGGGGACGGGTGCTATAGGGGTGAGCTGGGTGAGCAGGGATGGTGGGGGGCTGCCCAGGCTGGGGGCTCAGCAGGGCAGCAAGGGTGAAAAGGTAAATGAGGGTTTTTTCACCACTTCACATAGTGGGCACCAGGCTGGCTGCCACCAGCCCTTGCCTCTGCCTTTCTGAGCTGTTCCCTGGGCAGCAATCATTGGAGCAATAGCATCTTTTAATGAGTAAGTAGTCAGATCCTCCTCGCCAGCCTGGCCCCAGGAGGTTTGCAGCCCGGCCCTGGCCAGCAGAGGATTTTCAGTGCTGTCCTGCACATGAACCCCTTCCCATGTGCCGCCGAAAATGCTCTCCGGAGTCCGGCCAGCCAACCTGTTAACATCCTCTCCTTCACACTCCTGCAACGAGCCAGCTGCTCTGCCTAGGAAAATACAGCTGGAGAGGTTTATAAATAGTAAATTAAGGCTTGCTCCAGCCACTCCAGCTGGGCAATGTTATAGGAGTGAGTAATTCATCACCGGGGTGTCGTCCCTCCCTTGATGTACTGCCCACCAGTACCGCGCTGGCACGTGAGCCGGGAAGTCCTCGCTTTGCATGGCAGCCGTAACCGCTTCTAATTTTGTGTTTAAACCTTTTTTCAGAATTAATTTTGCAAAGATAATCTAACTAGCTGGGGAAATGTCGGTGACAGACCGCTCACAGCGAGGCAGGCGGCTCTGGGAAGGCTTAAGTGCCTCCCTCCCAGGGAGGAGCGGGCGCTGCAGGTGCCTGGGAGCCCCCACTCTGCCCCCAGGTGCCCCCTGGGCATTTCAGGGCTGAACCGATGCACCCAGGCAAGCTCCATCTCTGCCATGCAGGGGGGCATGTAGGACGTGAGAGATGAGCCCGGACATCCGACACGTCCTCCTGCTGCGGCTTTGCTTTGGGGAGAGGGGAGAGAGGGCTCGGTCCCTCCATCTGGCGTGCATCAGCCTGGGGTCTCCTGGGTGCGTATCCGTATCAAAACTCAATTAGAAAATGAGACCTGGATGCAAAGGACTATTGTATTTCAAGTATTTTTATAATTAAATCTGGGAAGGTGTAACAGGGTATTTATGAAGGGCCTTCAGAGAACATTACCTCGTGCGCAGAGGAAGGGGGTAGCAGAGTTTATCTGACGTATGGTTATATCATTTTCACAGAGCACGACAGAAAAAAGCTCAGTTACAGGTCAGGATCTCAAATGCACATCATAACAACCCATAATAACCAGACGTTCCACCCCAGGGGCTGGCGCAGGGTGCGAAGGGGACCCCCATCCCCACCCATACCCACATCCCAGCCCACGTCCCCATTCCCACGGGGCAGCCTCCCATGGGCACTGCTGGCTGGGTGGCACGGCGCCTGCCCCTCGGAAACCACGGGGTTTCAGTTTTGTGCCTCTCCTCTTGAAGTCCTGCTCTCGGAAGAAAAGTTATTTCTTTTCCACGTCCCTGACTGAATTATTTCCTATTTGCAGAGCTGCTACCTACAGGATATAATCATGCAGTGCAGTAAATCATTACGCCGTGTCAAACTGCAAGTGGTTTTGGAGTTAGATCCAGAGTTTAAATCTACATCTGACTGTGTATTTTATCTCAAATGTACTTTTTAATTTGTCCATCTGAAATTATTCTAAATTTAAGGGGTATCCAGCGAGAAGAGGAAAACTTTTTCTGAGTAACTGCGGTTACTTTTCTGCCAAAGTCTCTTTGCAAGAAATCTCAGCCCCAGCGCTGAAGCTGTAGGATTGGGCACCCTTCTTCTGCAGGCACCAACGCTCGTTTGCTTTGCCCATGTGAAAACCTGAAGCACACATACAGAATTTTCATCTGCAAATTGCATTGCTGTTGCTCGCCGCATGTATATTTAATCCCATCACAGTTTAAATAATTTTTATAAATTCGCTTCCATTAAAAAGCCACTGTGATGGCTATCATTAATCATCCAAAAGACTGGGCGTTTTAGTGTTCTTTATAGCGGGTGAATATTAGGTGTGCAAATGTAACCTCCTTTGGTGGCGCCGTGATGGAGACGCTCCTGAGCAGATCCACCCCAGCTTGGGGCAGAGGTGGGGAGGGCGGTAGCGAGGGGATGGGGAAGGATGAGCCCCACAGCCCCGACCTTGGGGCTCCCCTTGCCGAGAGGGGCAGCGGGCAGGGGATAAGGAGGGCTTAGCCAGCCCGCCGCGGGAACAGAACAATTCCCTCCCCAAAATGAGACGTCTTGGAGCTTGCCAGGCTGGCTTTGCTATTACCGAGCTGCCAAGGCGAAGGCTTTGCGCGGCAGTTTCGCTGGAGTGACATTCATGCCTCGGAGTTTGCATTGTCTTCGGAAAATAATCTCCGCTTCCTAATTCTCCTGTAGTTTTTCAGATGTGGGTCTTTACCGCAGAGCCAGGGGATGGGGAAAAGCAGCGCCGCTCGCAGAAGCTCCTCTGCAGCCGGCGCTCTCGAAGCACGCTGCGTTGTATGGCGAGCCCGGTGCTGCTGGCATGGAACCCCCGTGCCGAGGCCTCATCCCCCACTTCACGGTGCTGGCACCCGTGGGTGAGGGAAACCGCAGGTCATTATTTCTGAATTTCCACATTAAAAAATAACATCAAGTCAGAAGGGAATGTCTTTAAACCACAAACGCCAGAAATAACAATTGTATTAAACTGCATTCATGAATACATAATAAAATTCAATTTGCCATTATTTATCATGTTACTTAAAATTAAATTGAATTTATAGTACAAAAGAAAAGATTTTTGTGCTTTTTTGAAAATAATGCAAAATCTTTCATGCCATTCACAAGGCATTTGTATTAGCACCAGTGTATACAGATTAATTTATTTATTTTTGTTAAATTATCACTGCTTCCCATTGTTCCTTCATCCTCGGGGACAATCCTTATTCTTTCATGTATTTTTTAAGAGCTAAAGAGGCACATAGACAAATAATGCATTAAAAAGTCGCAGCGGGTTTGGTCGTCTTCGGTTTTGGAGTGCTGGAAGAAGTTAAAACGCGAGAGCTGGAGGAGGCCATCTCATTGGCGTTGGCGTGCCGGGGCAGGGTCCAGGGAAAGGGGAGGCATCAGAACAGATCACCTCTCCGGCGTGAGCTGGACCGTTGGAGGAGGGAGAGCGGCAGCAAACCTTTGTCGTGGTTGGCGCACGCATCTGAAATAATGGAAATGAAAGTGTCTGAGCACGAGCTGCCTTTTGCCCACTCCGCACAAATATTCTGCATTTCTTAACCAGGAGCTGCATGCAGGGAGCACATCGTCCTGCGCAGAACGAAGAGCAAATGCCAGCGAAAGCCTTCCTCCGCTCGCCTCTGCTGAGCGCGCTCCTTATCGCCCTGGTTTGTGCACTGGCCTAAAATAATCATTTGTGAATAGAGCTCTAATTACATTATAGCTAATCCATTTTCCTCTCTGAAGCTGGTAGTCAACAGTTTATTCTCTCACCTCAAAGATGAAACCGAATGTCAATTTTCGAGATAACATTGACATGAACTTATGTATCAGGCAAGTAGACAAATACCATTATAATCATTTATAATCCTTTAAAGCTGTGACTGAGAAGTGGCATTTGGACTGGATTTAAACTTGGCATTGTCCGTGCAGAAGATTAACCGCTACATAAGACTTTGATTTCTGAATATTGCCCATTAGAGAGTTTTTACATAGGAAATTGAAGTATTATATATAGTTTTAACGTGGTTAACAGAGTCTGACACAAACAATAACATTCCAACTTCAGTTAAGTCTTTCATATCCCATTTACAGCAGGGAAAACTGCGTTGCCGTCCAAAAAGCACCCCAGTAGGACTTTGAAGATTATTCCTGCTTGATGGGAATTACACATCCCGAGTTCATTTCTGCTGTTGCCGATTGCTATCAGGCACTCTCCAGGAGCTGCTCCGCATTAGCCAACGTGCTGTTTGTGCAAACAAGCCCAGGTCTCCAGGGCCCAACACCAGCCCAAGAAATGTGCATCCACCACCTCAGCCAAGACCATCTTTCCTAGAAAAGTTGCTCGTCAGGGAGGCTAAGGGGGAGAAATGCCACGGGAGGCTCCTGCTGCGGTGGGGGGTGGGGTGGGATGGACATCCCCCCGCAGGGTCCCTGTGCACCCCAGTGCCCTGACACCCTCCAAGGGCCTTCGCGATGGTCATTGGGATGACTCAGGGTGGGTTTCTGGGGGGTCACCCATGTATGGGGGTCCCGGTGGGACCTTATAGACATGGAGTCTGATGGAAGGAGCAAAGAAATGGCCAGAGTGCTATGGTGTTTAGATTTTGTCCTTCCAAGACACTTTACAGAGGCTGATGTAAGAAACCAGTGCTCACAGCTGACAAAGAAAAGGCTTATTCGGTGACATTGTTTTTTTCCGGTTGGCCTTTGTAATAAAACTACGAGCTACAAACATTGTCCATGCAGAGGTAAGGAGCCAAACGCCAGCAGTGGATGGTGCTGTGACCCTTGGAGCACAAGGCTGGACGCTCCTGGCCCTGCGTCTGCTCTGGGGAACGTAATAAACACCGGGGGCACGCTTACAGAGCTTCCAGTAGGAAATCAGTAATTAGGGTTTAACACTTTTTATTGCCGCTTGTTCCTGAACATCAGAAGAAGCTTAGGAAGGATATAAAAGAAATTAAATTGGTGGTGCCTGCTAGAGAAAGAGGAGGCAAAAAGGAAGGCTGGACAAGTGAGAGGTGTAAATGCTCGTTTACTGTAAGTGATTTAGATGTTCTCAAAGGCACAGGTATGTGCCAGATCACCTTCGGCTTTTGATGGGAGCTGGGCACTGACCTGCCCTCTGAGCCTTTGAAAAGCTTAAGGAGCTTTTCATGTGTAATTCACAGTGTTTTCAGGATTGTGCCCTAATTTGAAGCCTCTCCCATTGCCTTAGGAAGGGATGTCACTGCAGTCAGGTCCCAGATGTGCAGAACTGCCCAGTCAAGTTTGGAAGGGGATGTTTTGGGCACTGGCAGAGATGAGGGGTGCGTGACCCACCCGGGCCTGGGGGTGCCCCCACCCCGCGCTTCCCTCTGGATTCCCAGCCCAGAGACCCGGGTGTCTGCAGAGCCTGTTGGAGGCACATTCCAGCCCATGCACACAGCTTGATATCATCTGGGTTCAATCTAGTGATAAATGGGCTCCAGAAGATTCTGAATATTTGTATAAGACCGCAACACTTCTTATCAAAACATTTCCCATTATTATTTTCCAGTCTTCCCTCCATCCCCAGCTACCTCCTCCTTCCCTTTGGTGCACTGCCATGCCCCAGCCATTCGCAGTGCTATAATTTTTTCCTCTCCACATGGGAAATACAGGAGAGCTTTCCTCTAAAGAGGGTAGCCCAAATCCTCCTGAGTCTCTCAACCCATCCTCCATCTGCGGTCATGCAAATGTTTCCTCCTGGGCATTATCACTGGAAATGAAAGAATGTGAACACGCCAGGCTCATTTGTTTCGTGTGTTTAATTTCTTCGTAGGTTTGTGTAAGTACTTATCGTCTTCTTCTTAGAAGATAATAGAAGACAAATGTGCATGCAAGATGCAGGCTTAACAAATGGGACTGCCTTCCGAAAATGTGGTCCGCGAAATAAATAGGGACATAAGAGCATCGCCAGCGCCTGCGAGAAAGGATGTCTCCAGGAAGCGCAAAAAGTTATGAATACAGCTAAAATCAACGCTACCCCATCATCAATATTCATATAGCCCAGACAAAACACTTTATATTGTAGCTGCTCATAAATCAGATAGAGAAGAAGGGGGAAAGGGAAGAGGCGAAGAGAAAGGGGAAGATATAAAGGAAGAAATAGCTGGGGGACGGAGGGATGGCAAGAGGGGACTCGGCTCATTCAGGCTAACATCTGCTCGGTCTGAAGTGGAACCACCTGTTAGTTTATTAAATTGTACAATTAATTTATGTGGAAGGAATGGAAGGCTTTATCTCATCAAAAATCTTCCATTTTAACCCC
Source organism: Egretta garzetta (assembly GCF_000687185.1). NCBI lineage: Eukaryota > Metazoa > Chordata > Aves > Pelecaniformes > Ardeidae > Egretta > Egretta garzetta. The sequence continues at coordinate 3,602,243 of NW_009258951.1, forward strand.
ATCCTCCAAAAGTGAGCCGGGTAAAGCAAGCCATTCATGCTGTGGATGCACAGCATCATCATTTTCACGTGAAACGATGGAAAGTCTCCAACGTCTCCCTCCAAGGCGCCCGTCACCCTGCTGGGTGCCGACAGACAGCATCTGCTCTAAATGGTGTATTCTCTTGCCACTGGGAAGCAAAGCCCTCCTCCGCCTTGGCCCAGCGTTACGAAAAGTTTCCATCTTTAATATCTATGCCGCTGGCAAATTTCATGTGAGACCAAGTTTAAATCAAAAAAGTGCAGTAATTTATATGGCAGTAGTGATAAGTCAACTTCTCTCCTCTCCCTGCTCCCACACTACCTCCTGCCACCCGACGGCCACCGGTCCCTGGCTGCGACCTCTCTGACTCCACAGCGATAGACAGTGGGGATGGCAGAGCATCTCTACGGAGGACCTCAGCATCCTGAGCATGCAAACAGGGCCTGCAAACCACTGTCCAAATGCATCCCAAAAGGTTATCTCCAAAATGCTAACAGCCCCACAGCAGCCAGGGAAAGACTTTTGCAGGAGAGGCTTCATACTGGCTGCTTGCAGCCGTGCTCTGCAGCACTTATCCATGTCAAAACACTTGAATTTTTCATTATCAAAAAAACCCCACATTTTAAATAATTTATTTCAAGCATCTATTTTGGAACGTGTCCTAACGGCTCCTTCCTGGAAGTCCCTACCAAAGAAGGGTCGGGAGCCCTCACGGGGGACGTGCGCCTTCCGGGCTTGCAGGATCGGGCTCCAATTAAGTGCAATGCTCTCCAGATTTGGTTCCCATTATTGTCTTCCTTTGGCATGACCGGCTGGAGCACTTGAATTGGAAAGGTCCCAGAATCTTCAGTCTCCTAAAATATTTTCAATAACGTTGAGAGCAATTTTCCTTAGAGCATGTAAGGGTTTCAGCAGAGGAGCCAACTTTCCCAGAGGAATGATCCAATTACGAGGACTGGATGCTCTTGTCAATCTCTCCCTCAGGGATGTGGAAAATCAAAATTATGATTTATTTTTTTTAATGTGACAGTGAACGTAAAGGCAGAAATCTAAACCATGCCGTTATCTCCCCAGGCACCCCCTTCTCCCTCTGCCTGATACTTTTAGCTAAAAATACCAACTTGTTTCAGGCAGAACCTCCTTAAATTCTGCTCTAATGACAGCACCAGCAGGACCCAGCCCTCAGTGCAATGCTGAATTATGACTTTTTAATGGTGACCTTTGCATGTAAAAATTGAGTCAAAATGACTCCGGCTTTCGCTAATGCAACGAGAGAAACGCGGTTTGAACCCAGGGGTTTGCGTTCCATGACAAAGGCGGGGAAAGGCAGCAGCAGTCCCCTGAATGCTAAAAATAGTTCCCACGGGGTGAGGGCAGCAGAGGAGCTGGTGGCGGTTGGGGGACGAGGGAGCGGGGAAGCCGGCGTGCTTTCATGGGGGATGATGCAGGAGATGTCCCTGAGATGCCAGCCACGGTGCACACCGGCCAGGGTGGGAGGGGATCCTGATGGGCTCGCTCGCACCCTGACACCCTGCAGCCCTGCTCCTCCTGCCCACGCCATCCCTCAGTGTGCCTCCTGTAAGGGTGCTGGGGTGTCGGGGTGCAGGGGTGTCAGGGCGCAGGGGTGTCGAGGCACAGGGGTGTCGGGGTGTAGGGGTGCAGTTCGCCAAACCCTTGCTGCTGCCCCGGTGCCCTGGGCGTATTGTGCTGGAAAGAAGGCGCTGCCATTGTGTGGCGGGGCGGCGGGGGGCCTTTGTCCCCGCGGGGCTGCTTGGCTCCCAGGGCCGTCGCGCTGAGATCAAGGGGTGGGCAGTGGGATCTGCAGCCGCCCGCTACCCCTTAGAAGTTGTTGTTGCTATGGGGTCTATTGTTGCCAGCTTTCCCCTGGTGCTTTACATCCTGCACCTTGCTTTTTCACAGGGTGAACAATAATGCAAACTATTTTTGCTCCTATAGTTGCCTTTTCACATTTTTTTCCCCTTTTGCAACCTATTATGAGTGACAACTCTAAAGAACTGCACAATTCTTCAAGAGATTTTCCACCACCAGCTCGCATCACACCGCTTGCTAGCTTATTCTGTCCAAAAAGTCCAGGAAAATCTGCATATCTGGGGGTGTTATTAATTACTTAACGTGTTACCTAACGTGACATCTCTAACTCTGCAAAGATTCATCTCTGGCTAATGAAGCTGTCAGGAGCAGGCACCGTGCCGATGCCACCCTGCTGCGGGTGCTGGACCAAGTCCAGTCCAGCACCTGCTATTCCTAGCCCAAATCAGCGATCCCATGGGAGCACAGGAGCAGGATCCAGCCCTGGTACCTCCTGGCATCACCATGTCACATCCATCTTCCAGCTCTTCTGGATCACCTTGGCAGAAAACCAGCTGAAAAGCAAAAACTCTTTGGCTTCATCTATTAATTCCTTGAGGGTCAAACTTGCAATGGGAGCAACCAAAGAGGGTTGATCCTGTCAGGGTAAGGTCTCATAGCCCTGCAGATGCCCTGTCTGCTTTTTCAGGGCTCTGGGGAAGGCTGTATGTATGGAGGCTGGAATAATTTTAATGCTGTGGCGGGGCAGAAGCAGGGTCCCTTGCCAGGGTGCCACAGGCTGCCAGGCTCTCCCCGAGCAAACCAGCCCGTCCCATGGGCAGGAGCCCCGTGGCAGGAGCAGGTCTCTGCCTGGGGAAGGGGAGCATCAGCACAGCAGTTATTTCCCATGCCCAGTCATCAGGTTTCACATCCAGTGCCTTTCCAGCAGTGGGGAAACATCCTGGGGAGCCGGGACATTTCTGCCATCAGTTTTGCTCCTGGGAAGCCTCTCCAAGCAGTGTCCGACCTCCTGCCCCAGCGGTGGGATGCTAACTGCATCCTCTAGGATCTGGCTTTGCAAAACCCATCGTAAGGGATAAATAACCCCATGGTGGGAATGATTCCCCGTGATGGAAGGTGATCTTTCCTGGCTTCCATCAGCTAAAAATCAAGTTGTATAATTGCTTAAATGGAAAGTGGTATTCATGTTTAAATAAATTATTGTATTGGTTTAAAAATTTCTAATGACGAAGAGCAAGCAGACTGTTGAATTGGCAAGCCAGATTGTCTGGTTCATAATGACAAATGTTTTAATTAAAATAATTCTAATTAAATGGATGTCAAAAAAATGTTTCAGTTGGAAACGCACTTCACAACCTCACATCACATCCTATCAGGCGGCAGACCACATGACAAAACAGAAAATAAACTGAGACCTTTAGGCAAATTCTCCTAAAAGATGCAGAGGTAATTCCCCGGCCGCATGTGACATGCCGCCTGTGGTCGGTGGTGCAGCGGGGCCGGCTGTCACCCGCACTCGGGCTAAGGCTTGTTCTCCTCCTGCCTAAAATGTGTTTGAAGATGGGGTTTGGGTGCTCGAGAACATGTAGCTGGTACTGTCTTCCCTGGCTGTTGTTTCCATGAAGGAAAATAAATGTAAGGAGGCTGCAGTCATTTCTGCACTGCGGATGCAGGATGGGTTTCTGCTCTGTATTTCTAAAGGCACCTCTTTCTTTGAAGCGTTGGGGCTGGGATGACCGGGGGTGAGCCAGACGAACAGCTCGCTGGTGGGCAGGAGCAAGCTGCAGCCAAGTGTCCCCATAGCACCCGGGTGCTCGGTGCGACCAGAAATGCTGCAGGAGGGCAAAGGGGGAGCAAGAGACATTGCCAGCAGCATCCCTGGGACATCTTTAAACTCCCCTATACAATCCAGAAGTAATATAATAGGATTTGGGGCCAGTTATCGCTTCCTCCACCTGACCCATTTCATTTAACACACCACAAGTACTTCCAGAGCGGTCCCTCCAGACCCTCGTGGGGCTGCAGGTGAGCGTGGCAGGAGCCATCCCATGGGCTCCCCCATCCTCTGCCCCGCATCCCGCATCCAGCCCTGCACCCGGCAAATCCACTCCGCCAGCGGGGCCAAATGGTGTAATTGGATCTTAATTACACAGCTCTCCGAGAGGTTATTTTTATTTCTTTGTTTGTTAATGCAATTATTTAGCTGCCCTATTTTAGCCTTGACCTTGCAGGAAGAGGGTATTTTCCAGTCAGCATAATGTTTTATCTTTGAAAGCTACAATCAATAAGGATAATTAATGATGCCTGCTGCAATGATAGCCTCAGCAATCATTATACCACATTAATCCCTGCAGTCAGACTGGGGTCAAGGCCATCTAAATCATTCACCTAGGGGTGGAGAAATTCAAATAATTTACCAATTTAAATCCGAGGAAACAAATCCGACTTTATTTTTCAAAGCCATTTAAACCGTTACATTTTTAAGAGGCTGCTGCCCGTTGCGGCCGTGTTTTTGCGGGGGCCCTGGATACGAAGCGGCGCAGCCCGTGATGCTCCTCGCAGGAATCCAGGTCCCCTCATGGGGATGGATCTGCACCAGAGACATGCCACACGTGCGACTGGTTTTGCCCCAACCCGGGTTTTGCTGGCAAGATGAGCAAGGCGCAGAGGACTGGCCACTACCTGTGAGCACAAACTGCAAAACCGCTGATGTATTTTACTTACTTCAGCCCGCACTTTGCACGTTTGTAATGTATTAGGGCCAGGAACGTGGGGGCACTGTGCCGAAATGCATGTGCTGTATTTGAGCACACTGGGAAGCCCAAGGGAAATGCTGGGGACTTCCCCCAGCACAGCCTCTGGCAGCACCGGCCACCTTGGGGCTGGGGCCGGGGCTGGCTTGGGGCTGGTTCAGGGGCTGCTGTGCCAGGCTTTTTTTAACGTCCACTATCGCAGGGATGTAGCTTTTTGACATCTCCGTGTGAGGAGTGAAGATAGCCCTCCGTCTGCTCTGTGCAAAGATAATTTTTGGGATGCAGCCAGCGCTGGGGTTGCATCCTGATGCCTCCTGTGTGCTCAACGGGGCTTTGCATCCCTCTGGCCCCAAGGGGAAGCCAACAGCATCCCAAGCCTGGGGGAGGAGCCGTGTCCCATCCTGCCCAGCACCTGCAGGCAGCCCCGGCTGCCTGTCCTCAGCCAAAACTCCCGCCTGGTGCACGCCAGGCAGAAAAAGCCACCAAGGGCTTTGTCAGGATATTAAAGAACCCACAAAGACAAGAGCTGGCATTATTATAGCAAAGCTGCAGAGTAATGCCCTTCGCCAAAAATCATGTTTGTTGATAATCAATACAGTTTTGCTGTTCTAAATCTGTTCCTGGTGGCTCTTGCAGGGCTGGCTTTGCACGTTTGGGACATGCTGCCTGCCACAACGGCCACCACGATGCCCACTGCAATGCCCACCATGATGCCCACCACAATACCCACCGTGATGTCTGCGCGATGCCCACCATGATGTCCACCACAATGTCCACCACAGTGTCCACCACAATGCCCACCATGATGCCCACCATGATGTCTGCCGCAGGAAAGGGACCAGCAGCATCATGGAGCGGGGTGTCTGTGTCCCCCCAGGGTCGCAGTCCAATTTAGGGGCTCGGCAGTCCCCGGGGGTGGATGACGCTTGAGAGGCACCCAGAAACGTGTAACAGCATTGAGTCCCTCCATCAAAACGAAGGGGAAATTTGGTTTAGTTTTGATTTATCACTCTATTATGAACAAGTTTGTGTTTTCACCAAAGTCATTCTCCTTGCCTGTACTGAATTAATTATATATTAACAGCGGCATATAATTTATATGTGGACATATACAATAAATTATGGCCTAACTATATAATTCTACACATATAATTAATTACATTAAACATCTACATTTTAAGCCTACAATTAGATAACCCTGAGAGACAATCCTGTTAGCATTTTTAATAAATACTTGTGTTTGAAGCTGTTTAACAGAGCACCTGATAACTGATATAGCAGTGTTAACATCTGTTCCATTATTTCCAGAGGACGTTAGTTTAACGTAATGCTCCTCACATAAAATATGCATTTGTTCTTGACTGTCAAGTGCCTCTATTATTTTATTAAAAAGTCAAAAAAGAATATAATCAGACTTCATAATTTATGTGTGACATTTTCATTACAGAAAACTTTATGCAAAATTGAATTCTAAAATTTAATTTCCTGTGATGTTTAAATTACTTACTATCTGGCTCCTCTCCAAACATTGTGATCACTCCAGGCCCCATATGAATTCTATTAAGGATATGTTTAGCTGCTGCCAAAACGTACGGGGTATTTTTCTATGTAATTCCAAGAATATGCTCCTTAAATTTATTTTGTGCCAGTTTAAATAGTTTCCCTCACACAGGAAAGAAACGCAAGACATTTTTAACCACTGTCATGGCTTTTTTTTGTTGTTTCCCTTTGTTTTCGGTGCCCACCCTGGCCCATGGTCCTTCAGCCCCCTTAGCTGGGAGGAGCAGTCCCAGCAGCCCAGGGAGACTCGGGGTAAGCCAGGACGAAGACCTGGGCTTTCGGGGAGCCCTGCTCACCCCGGCTGCTGTGTGCATTGGAGATCAGCACACGCGAATTAGGTGTAATGAGTGTGTGGCAGAAGGGCATATGGGCCAGGATTATGGTTCATGCTGCTTTGGTTCACAAAGCCTGGGTCTTGTACTGCCTCCACTCCACGTTATCTCCCCGGGAATGTCTTTAACATCCATGTCAGGAAGAGAAAGGCAAGATCAGGCCCTGGAGAAGAGCAGGAATTGGGTAGTGAGAGGGACTTAATGTAGCTCAGGGGGGATCAGACCTGCGGTAGCGAAGCGTCAGGGAGGGGTGTGGGGTTGGGAGACCCCAGGAGAGGCAGGGGTATGCTCCAACCCCACCAAGAAGCTACAAGATGTGTGAAATCACCCACCTGCCTTTGGTCCCATTGCCACCATGGATGCTCAGGCCACATATCTCACCCAGGTCTCCCAGTCTCACCCCTCCTCTGGGAGCAGGGTACCTCTAGCCACATCTATGGCATTGTGGTCAATATCTGAGGACGTGATCTGATGAGTGAACCGGGTGCCTCTGCCACCTCCGCGGCTATCCCAGCTCTTCCCAGCACCTCTTCCTTAAATCAGTCTGCATTTTGCATTCCCTCAACCACCAGGAGCCAAGGCACTATCAAATCTGAAGATCAGTACTTCCATATGGACTATCGCTATTGGATTTGGTCATTTTCTGAGCAGACTGTGTCAGTAAAACTCAGCTTGTTTTGGTAAAATAGCTCAATCTCATGAATCTTCAGAGAAATTCACGGAAAACCTTAAGGCATGTCTTTGGAAATAATTTAGCTTGCTGTTGCCATGAAGTTCTCAATGTTTCATGTACCGCATTCGACAGTGATGTAAGAGTTTCCAAAATGAAGGCGCTCTGCCAAATTTCTGCCTCCCTCCCTTTGTCTGGTATCTGAGAGCAGCGGTCATGTCCTGCTGCCTGCACATGCCAGCGGGAAACACAAATAGGAATAAAGAGATGGGGGAAAAGGTGGAGGCTTGAAGAGAGCAGTGCCTGTGCCCTTCACAGCTGCCCTTGGTGTGGATCTCGCCCAGGGAGCTGAGCACGGTGGTGCACATCCCAGCTCATCCCAGCATGTCCCAGCTCATCCCAGCACGTCCCAACACGTCTCAACTCATCCCAGTATATCCTAGTTCATCCCAGCGTGTCCCAGATCATCCTAGTATATAGCTCATCCCAGCATGTGCCAGGATGTCCCAGCTGATCCCAGCACATCCCAGCCTGTCCAAGCACATCCCAGTATATCCTAGCACACCCCAGCATGTTTCAGGTTGTCCCAGCTAATCACAGTACATCCTAGCTCATCCCAGTATGTCACAGCTGATCCCAGTGCATCCCAGCTCAGCCCAGCATGTGCCAGGATGTCTCAGCTGTTTGTAGCATGTCCAAGCACATCCCAGCTCACCCTTGCTCATCCCAGCATGTGCCAGCTGATCCCAGTACATCCCAGTACACCCCAGCATGTCCCAGCTCATCCCAGTTCATCACCTCTTCAGGGATGAGTGGGACAGGGCTGAGCTTCTTGACATGCAGGCAGCACGGCCATGCCAGCACCTTCCCCAGCATGCCCAGTGATGGTCGATGGAGAAGCCATACATGTGAGATAAGTAACACATCGACAGCTCCAGGGGGGTGTCTGCCTGTGCCTGTGTTTTGAAGCACTGTTGCAGGGCAGGACGGCTGCGCAGACGCCAAGGCGAATGGCCCAGCCCGCTCCACATGGACACTTCTTGCAGGAGGCTCATGGAAAAGCCATGCTAAATACAAAGGGCAATTCCGGAGCACCTCTGGATACTACCTAATTGTTATTAAATCTCTTTTTTAATAAAACCTGCCCTGACATGGGATATACATCCAGGAGCTTTCCCTTGCGTGGGAGGCAGCCAGGCGCCTGTGCCTGTGTTTTGAAGCACTGTTGCAGGGCAGGACGGCTGCGCAGACGCCAAGGCGAATGGCCCAGCCCGCTCCACATGGACACTTCTTGCAGGAGGCTCATGGAAAAGCCATGCTAAATACAAAGGGCAATTCCGGAGCACCTCTGGATACTACCTAATTGTTATTAAATCTCTTTTTTTAATAAAACCTGCCCTGACATGGGATATACATCCAGGAGCTTTCCCTTGCGTGGGAGGCAGCCAGGCGGTTGCTGGCGGCCGTGGCTGCAGGCGCAGCGATGCACCGAGCACTAAAGCAGATGTCGTCGTGGAGCCTGATTTCCATTGGCCTTAACTCATACTGGTTGTGCCCCTGCGGCTTAGCTTGTGCAATTCATTTATTTGCTCAGTGTTCACAAGTTATTCCCTTCATGTTCACTGATGAGAAAAAATAACCGACCCCATTGGGAAGGGCTGGATTATTCCCAGGTTATGGCAGAGATGTGCCACACGGCACATGTTCTGGAGGAGAGCAAATCCAGAGCAAACACAACTGCTTGGATGGAGAGGGATTTGGTACCTGCTGGGTATGTAAGCCCTTCACCACAGACATGGTCTCTGCTGCCTGGCCCCTGCACCGGGACTCCCTCAGGACCCAGTCTCATTGCCGGGGTGGGGGGAGCGGGTGCGGGGGTGCTGCCATGGGAAGCCCCCCAGCAAGTGGGGCAGAGCTGCCACCTCTGGGACAGGCTTGCTCCCAGCCTGACGCCATCTGGCTTTCCTTCTGCGCCGGTAAGACAATCCGGTGGATGGAAAACCTTGCAACTGCCATTGGGTTTTACTGTAACTGGATGCTAACCATGGCCAGTTGTGAGTGCAGAGCTAATAAAAGATGCAGCCGGGCCGATGCCGAAGGAAGCCCATGCAGGAATAGGATGACAGAGCAATATTGCAGGAGGTAGGATCCTGCTGAGTCTGGAAGTGCCCGATTTATTTATGCTCAGCTAAACTGAAATATTCAGAAGCAGAAAATCTTCGAGTTGTACTCTTTTGTTGCCTCCTTTCAGAAGAGAGAGGGATGCGTGCGGTGTTCGCTGGGCAGCGATGCTCACCCCCGTGCCTCGGTCCTCGCAGCAAGCAGGCACTTTTCCAGTGCCCATCCTCTATTAATTCAAGCAGCACAAATCCAATATGAATTTTTTCCCTGATACACTGTGGTTCACAAATTGGATGATGACAAAACCAGATAATTTATTATGGGTATCTTAATTTATTTATTACTGAACACTTTATTAACCTATACACTTTTCTGCCTGCACATCTTTAATGGGTTTATAGTAGAAGTATTCATTTATTCCTCTGTGTGAAATAGTACCTTCGTAATTCACCTGGGGCATCATAAGATATTAATTATAGCACCCCGGGTCTTCACTTAATAGTGAAACACTAATTGTGAAGGTAAAACACATTCTCATTCCGGAGAGCTGCTTCTCTCAAAATCCGCTTGCCATTTCCAGGAGCAGCGACGGTTCGGAGCCCCTTGCATGTGAACAGATCGCGCATTTTTATGAAGCCCAGGTTACTGCGTTTGGAGCCAATTTCCAATCTTTACTGGATCAGAACTGTTTAGCAAGACTGTAACAAATACGGAGAAGTGGGTGTAGAGGGTTTCTCACCCTTCCCATGCGCTATCGGTGGGTGACGGAGGGTTTGGCTCCTGCAAGAAGATGGTCTCTTGCAGGGAAGGGTTTCAATAGCTTTGAACTGCCCTTTGCCACCACCGGGGTAGCTGGTGCTGATGCCTGGCAGCAGGCGAGTTTTGGGGAGGATCTGGCAGCACCGTAGCCCCCCGGGCAGGGTGGGTATTTAAAGCCGGGTTATGAACAACTTGAGAAAAAAAAAAAAGGCAGCTCACAGTCCAGGCACCGAGGTGGTAAAAATAGTACCGTGGGGAGGGGGGCTGCGATAAGAAACATGTTCGGATGGAAATAACTTAATTCTGTCACAAACACCAGCTTAATGTATGCCCTTAAACTCGGAGCCATATAGGTTTCCCTGCAACATCCGCCCGTATCGGGAGGATCTGCTCCAGCTAGACACTCTGGTGCCTTGCGCCCCTCGGTTGCATCGCTTCGCAGCAGCCATCATCATGTTTTAATGAGCCATTTTTCTATTTGTCTAATGTCACTGTTTCCCCAGCAGCGCTGTACCCGTCCTGTCCAGTAAAACCCATTATCTCTATTAGGCTGCCGATAGCGCATCGGTGGCATTGCTGGCTCCTTAATTGCTCCAGCACGCTCCTCCTCCCCGCTGATAGATTACCCCGGGCTTACAGCCCCCGCACCTATTCCCCAGCGCCCCACTACCAGCCAATCCCCAGCAATTGGGTTCTGCTTTCAGTAATAAATCCTAACCTATCAATATATAATAGGCCTTAATAATCAACAGCTATAGACGTTGTCTGCTTCGGGAGGCCTCCGTAGAGCCGAGCGTTTTTTATCTGCCTATAATTAGCAGCAGTCAAATCCCGTTTGTGTGACAGGGTGCGATCGTCTGGGCTGTACAGGAACGATAACAGATTTTACGTACGTTCAAACATGATTTAATCGGCTGGTCTGACTATCTCAATAATGTGCACGGGTGTAAAAAAGTCCAGCTGGCCTGGGAATGTGTGGGAAACAGAAATATTGCGGCAGGCAGCTCTGGAGGGGAGCTTTGCTGCGGACGTGCCTTATTTATAACAGCAAAGGAGCCATGGTGGGGTAAATTGCTGTGAGAGCCAGGTAGATCGGCGCGGGGGCTTTGCTAGGAGGGGCTTTGCATCTGCGTTAGGAGGGGCTTTGCAGTCAAGAGAAGAGGATGCTGGTGGAAACCAACCCCAGCCGAATATGTTTGGGTAAAGTAACTGCACTCAGCCTCACCGGCCGTGGAGGGGGAGGAAGGGAAGGTGCCCTAAAACAAGGCAGTAAAGCTATAAAGTTAATGAGGAAACCGTGTACTTTTTTACAGTATAACCCTTTACAACCCCCTCCTCGGGAGCCAGGCTTTCAGGGTAATACAGTGAACACTATAAAATGGATGTTTAATGTAGCTGGGGGCCAAGAAAAACATTGTATAATTGTAGTAAGCAGCTTGCTAAGTAAAATGATAGCTTTTAAAGGATGAAATATAGTGTAGGTTTTCAGGACTGCACAGGCTCCAGCTTCGTATTGCTTCAATAACATTTTCTTCATTCCACTATACAAATGTATCTCTGAGGAGATTTGTTACAAACATATCTCAGCTTGGAAATAAGATGCTAACTAGATCCGCTTGCATTAGCCACTGTGAATAAATGACCTGAAACATTCAGTCCTTGCCCTCTTCCTGAGCCACGCCTGCTCTCGCCAAATTTGTTTGATTGCCATCCATTTCATGCAAAGCGGGGTGCCTCCCTGCTGGCTCCCGGCATGGCCAACCGTGTACCGGAGCGGAGAGGGATGCTCACCTTTGACAACCGTCCTGGTTGCATCCACTCTTAGATTTGGCCGGGGGGTCCCTGGGGGATGCTGCGGGCCCCCGGCGCCTCCCAGCCCAGCTTGGTCCCACCAAGACCACAGCTCCACTGCTTCCCCAGCTCTGTGTGATGTGGTTTGGGCTGGATTCCTGAGGAAAAGGGGGCACAGGGAGAGGGGCTTGCTTCGGTTTGGATTTTGCTCGTTGATGGAGTTAATGTCTTCCCTGTCTCTGAACACTCAGCAGCTGACAGTTGCTATTGCATTTCTGTAAATTCAAATAAAAGGGCGCCTATGGCTTAGCTGTGGTTTATAATATAGAGATTAATATCTGCTGTACCTAATATATATTCTCTGCAGTCGGGGAGCAGAGGGCATTGCTGAGGACAGGAGCAGGGCTTGCCGCACAGCAGCCCCGCTTTGCTCACACCATGGTAATGCCAAGGACCACGGATGGGTTTGGGGGCTCCTTTGCACGGGCCCTCCCCATGGGGCTCCTGATGGGACACAATCTTCCTCCGCTGTTTTCCTTTTCTCTGTGGAGGAAGCAAGCTTCACCGCAGGAAGGCAACACTGCACTGGTGCCACGGGCGCCCAGTGCCCCTCACCTGGCCCTCGCCCCTGCTCCCAGGTTAACTGCTTACTATGCCAAAAAAAACCACAAAGCGAATGGCAGAGCAAGCACTACATGCATGCTAGATTTCCTGATTTTTTTTCCAAAATATTAGGCAGGCAGTGTGTCTTCCCCCGTTAGCCGTGCTTGCTGGCTTTGCCATTGCAATGCCCAGAGCAGCTTCCTGCCGTGCTACTTGCCCGTGGCCCCGGGGCTCGCCAGGTGGAAACGGCCACGGTCATGGCCATCATCACAGCCATGTTTCTTCTGTTGTGCATCTTTCCCCCCTTCCCCACAGGTCCCCCTGTTGCCGTCTCCACCGCGTGCTGCCACACCAAGAGCCACGATGCCCAGCCTGGGCCATCAAATGGGGCCTGAAACTTCTGCTAGAAAAACTATTCAGTTTTCATGGGGTATTCTGCATCAAAAGGTGGGTGAGGATGCTACTAGCAAGCTCTGGCTCAGTGAAGCAAGGTGCTGAGCCTCTCTGGTGACACCCAGGAGATGGTACAGCTGCAGAGAACCAGATCCTTTTTCATGCTCTTGTGACAAAACCAAAGCCTGATATTAGAGACAAAATATTTTCAATTTCTGTAGAAAAAGTGAGCTTCAAACACAAAAGAACCCCCCTTGGCTCCTACTTCTGGGGCTTTTTCAAACTGAGAAAAAAGACCTCTGCTTTCTGTATAGGCACCTAATGCAAAATTTCATCAGCCACAATATTTTAGAAGACAGGAATCGTGAGATATATCACATGTAAATGGACATATCATCTGAGCAAGGCACCATCTATCAATATCACTTTGAAATGCAGTGGGTGATCTGATGGGATTATGTAGATCTCAACTATCTATGGGTGAATGAAATTGGGTAACCTTAGCAACCCCAGGTACATTTGTGCAGCAATGAATCAAATGTCAACACGGTGAGCTCTGCACAAAATAAAGAAATAATTCTTTGAAATATTCATAACAGTCTGCAGTGTATTATTTTATAAGTCTCTGCCTATTATGCATTTTGGAAGCCAGTTTGTTTGATTTTTTTTTTTAAAAAAGCATTAGCATTTACATACCCCATGCCTGCATAAATGCTTACAAATAAAGCCAACACGAAACACAACCAGCAACTGCAACAACCCTGGGTTCCTCTTCTTAATGGTGGAAAGGGCATCTCCCACCAAGCAAATGCTCAAGCTGGAAGAACAGCACAGAGGATGGGTTATTCGCATAGATTTGGAACAGGACCTTCCATCGTCAATTCGGATAAAAGAAAAGCTACATGCTGAAGTTTCACTCCTGTTAAAATATATTCAGCAGGGTGTTTTAATACCGGAAAGGTAGGAAAAGCTGGAAGTCTCCCTTAAAAATTCATGAATTGAAGAAAATGTCTGGTTTGGGGTTTTTTTATTCAGTTGTTTATGCAAGTATTTTGGATGACCATAAGATACTTTAAATATATACTGCGTCGTACTTGAACAATAAATAATTACATATGTAGTTGCAGAGACTTTCCATATGCCTATGCACATAGGCTTGTATCTAGATATCGAAAGAGCTCGCGCACGCTCCTTCTTTTCTTTCCTCCACATTGAAGCACTGAAGTTTTCAAAGTTTCCTGACTTTTCCCACGGGAAAAGCCATCCCTTTCTCCCGACATTGGTTGGAGACTATAGTTCTCAGTCTTCAAATTTATTTTTAATTAATTAATGGCCACTGCACTGACCCGCAGCAGTTGCGATCACTCGCTCCAAGATCAGTCGTAAGGACAAGGGTGGGGAAAAGGCAGGAGAGGGCCAGGGGCTGCGGGGTCCCCGTGGGACTGCTCCCCCAGGCAGGATGCTCAGGCACCTCTGGGCTGCCTGCAGATGTGCTAATGTTTATTTTGTGGTAACCAAGGTTTTCCTTAAAGCCTGAACCCTAGAAGTTACGTCGATAATTGAGAATCTTAGTTTTCCTTAAAAATAGTTCCTAGTACTTGTGGTCAACGAAAAAATCTCATATTCACTTCTTGAGCTTCAGTTCCTTCTGGCTTTCCAGGTCCCAAATACTGAAGAAATAGGATTACAGCTCTACAGTCCTCCTCAGCATCGTGTGCCACGAGGTGGTCTCCAATTTCAGAGCTGGGAACCACCCATTTATTTATTTTACGATGTTTTAACCCACCCTCGTGCTTAGAAGGCTGGCAAGCTCTGTGCTCTATATTTATTTTTTTTTTCCCAAACAGCTATTAAAGAATTAGTGTTTCCGTAAATGCGTCTCATTCTCATTAAACATTTTCAGGTCGTGCTGGAAAGCTTAGCAGTTAAACCACCCTGAGAATTACAGCGGCAGATCTGAAGCAGGCAGCCCTGTTTATTCAAAATCGCCTTTTCCGATGGCTCTCCCGAACGAGCTGGATTAATTGTTCAGGACCTATAGCACATGCTTCAGTGAAAATAAATTACTTTATTTCTATTACACCACCGGTGGCTGTGTAACTTAATTTCATTAGCTCGAACCTGTTGAGAGTGTTCAGATTTCCATAGCAGGACGCACTTGAAATGAAAAGATGCTTTCGATTCTCAATTAACAGAATCGTTCCCTTTCAACTGAAATGAATGTTATTGAAACCAATTAGCATAGACTGGAAAATCTCTCATTAATGAGGGGAGTGTGGGTGAGTAAACAGCAATGAAAAGATGAAATTAGAGAAGAGCCTCTTCTTGTTGGCCTGAATAATTACATGCTTAGTTGCCTAATTGTCTGGTGAAAAGCCTTGCCGTGCTAGTAACAGATTGCCATGTTCATTAGGCTGCAAAAGGCCACCTGCTGCTGAGGCTCATTTTCCTGCAGTCTATATACACGTGTTGCTCCCCAGGGACTGATATTTGGACACAACACTAGCTGTGAAAAGCAAATGAGCTTGCCAATATGCTGCAATATTGTGTCCTTTATGCCAAGATACAGAAGCTTAATATGTCAAATATAATGAATAAAACCAACAGCGATAACGAAGTTTATGAGGAAAGTGACCTTCTAACACGTCCCGGTGCAGAAGTGCAGGGCGCGTGGATGCCGGTCCCTCAATACAGATGTTCCTTTCTGGCCTGGACTGCTCCAAATTACGTAGCACAAAAGATAAATTACAACCGCTACGGCCTGAGCGATTCCTTAGACAATGGCATAATGAAAGCATACAATGTTAACTGTTAAAATTGGAAACAAATGTGAAACGCTGCATGCTAAGAAGTGTTCATGAAAACCAGCATTGTTCGTATTTGCTCCGCTGTGGCAATAAACATCAAACGAGGGAGGCCTCTTTGCGCCAGCCCTTCCTCAGATCACTTCGTGCCTTATAATTGCTATTTTTATGGGTCTTTTAAGCCAGGCTTTATTGTGCGGTGCTGTTTGCAGCGAGGAGTCTCCCTGGGCGCAGAGGTGGGGGATGGCTCGGCCGGGGGGGGCTCCTCTGCGAGCCCCCACACACGCGCCGCGGGGTCCCACCTGCAAAGGGGCAGGATGGGTGCTGATGGAGATGTGGCCAGGGAATGTTGTGCGTTGATGGGATATTGCGGCCGAGCTGCCGCCCTTCTGCGGAGGTGCGACTGCGACACGGGGGGCAGGGATCCAGCAGAACCAGGCTGTGAAGACCTGCCCTCTCGCAGTGCAGCGTCCCCCTTCCTAAGCCAAAAGCGGCCTGCTTTCCGCACTGCCTGCTCATAAAATACTACAAACTAAAGAGGGAAAAAGGAGAATGAATGCACTGTTTGCTTTGGAAATGTTGACCCTAATTCAAGAAGCCTTAGATGCTAAGGATGGTGCTGAAGCAAAGGGTTCAGCTCAGCACATGTCTTCATCCCTCTGGGTCACCGTGTGCAGGTCTAACATTTATAGCTGAAATCTCCTGCTGGCACCACAGCAGAGTGAACGAAATCCCATCTTCTGGATGTCAGTGTGGCTGGGAAACAGGACCCTGCCCATTCAGCTCTCTTTTTTGGTGCTGTTGGGGTGAGGGATAGAACTTCTGATGAACACAAAAGACAAAGACCCTAAATAAACTGGAAAGGGAGTCCTGAGTAGTCTACTAACCTCAGAGTTACTGCAGTACTCAAGCTCTAAATACTGCAAGCACAGGTCTCTGAGCACTTGTGTGTCCTGTCTTGAGCGAGTTTTCTAACCGTATCTAAGGGAAGAGGTTAACAGTTCAACAAAAACCCAACTCAAACCAAAATAACCAGCAGAAAGCATTCCCATGGTGAGGATTGCAGCTGAGACCAGCACCACGAGTGGCTCCAGCATCCCAGGGCTGAGCTCTCCGCTCTCTTTTCTAAGGATCTCCAAACGCAAGGTCTCTCTGGTTTCTATTTTATTTTTCCTTTTTCATGGTGTTGGAAGATGTTATGGACTGAGCATTCTTGGTTCATAGTCACCAGCAAAGAAATCAGGAATGTATGGATATGGATATGGATATGGATATGGATATGGGGTACAGATATTGATATACACATTTTACTGTATTATACTACTGCAGCAATAATTGTTGCCCATATATATACCATCTAATTAAAAATAATTGCACTGGGAGGGGGCTCACCGGCCTCCACTGTATTACGGAGGATGAGCCCACGCAGGGAGCTGTGTCCCCCAGCAGCAGCCCCGGTCCCACGCCAGGTGGGGAGCTGCCCTCCTGCCACCATCTCCTGCAACTTCACAGCTAAAAACTTCTAGCACAAACTGCCTCAATGTTAAAATATTCCATGCAGACGGTTTAAGCCTCTCACAACGGTGGCACATACTGTTACATCAAACAAAACAGCGCACGCTGTTGTTCCCACGTACCGCCCGTGCTGCAAGGTTTAATGCTACACGGGTTAAACACAAAAGCTTCAGTCGCTATCAGTCAAAGGTCTCGGGTGACAGCGGCAGGGAAACATACGCCGCCGCTTCTGTTTTGCCAGTTTTTTGATTGCTTTTTTTGGAGAGGAGAGCATTGAACAAGTCCTTCATTAATTCAGAGAATGAGGAGATGTGATTAAGAAATGGTTTTAACATTTGAAAAAATTATAATGCGCCTGGCAAGGAGCAAGAAACAGTGGCGTGCGTGTGTGTCTGCCAGCTGATGTCCAACAGAGCACCACGAGCGTGGTTCCTGTTGATGAACCCCTCTTTGGTGGTCCAAGGCATCCTTGTGCCTCCCTGCATCACGGCTGTGCACGTCTCTGCACCTCGTTCCCCCACTCCCAATGGGGCGTTTTTAGTGTTTGTTGTGGAAAACTCTTTCTCCCCGGCCATAGGCATGACGTGTGTCATTTAACTTGATAAATTGCAGTACACGTATTTCATCTAAATTATACATGAAGTTGCCATTAGCCTGCTGAAATTTCTAAGCATGCAATCAGATCCCAATATGGGGAGCCCAGGCATGGATCTATTTAGAGGAAGGAAAAAAATGGGTCCTTTCCATGAGGACATGCACAATCCAATGATTTGTCTGGGAGCTGGATACATAGATGGTATCAGAAAGCTCCAGTTTGCCATTGGCTGTTCTGTTTTTTGGAGCCCACAGCCCTATTAATAATCTCGATTTGGGAAATTCTTGCAAGTAAATGAGCCATCTGCAAACCGAGTTCAATGCAAACCTTTGTGCACTTCCATGGACATTTCTGTTTATTTTGTATTTTTCCATTGCTGACTCTACATGTTGAATGTGGTTAAGTGAGCGCAAGTCTCCTCTCTCTCCGTTAAAAATACTTCACTGATAAAACAGGATGGAAGAGTGCAACCCATGTAGAGGTGCTTTTAGAAGTCCCTGATTTTGGGCACTGCTCTTTTCTAGCAGAGCTGCCCTTTCGGAAGATGTGGGGTTGGTTTTCATCATCCCAATCCATGCAGTTGAGCATGTGCCAGTCTTGCTCCCACTTCAGACAGTCCCAGCCACCAGAAACACGGATTCACGTGCTGGCGGCCATTTCCGGGGCATCCTCATGTCAGTGCTAGGGGCAAATCAAGGGAATGAATGAACACACAAAAAGACCTTGCATGTTCCCTGCTACGGACCAGACCCTGCACTGCTGTTTGACTCTCTCAATGAACAAAACTGTTGCTGAAGCCGCTAGGCTGACCCCCCGGAAAACCCACCAGTTTACACTGGTTCTCCCTTAGCTAGGGGGCTGAGAAGCCGCACCAGTGAGCCAGCGCTTTGAGGCCAGGCCCGGGGTGTCTCTGTGAAGCAGGGTCCCCCTCTGCCCACGGATGGTCACCCCCACAAGCCACCCCCATCCCATGGAGCTGGAAGCCACCGTGGTTCAGCAAAGCTGGGCAGCCTCACGCCCGTCTCTCCCCACCAGCTACTGCCCAGCCCAAACAGCCGCCACAAAAAGCGATTTATGGCTGTACCCGAGACCATCTGCCTAACCAAGCCACGCGTTTGCATAATATTGACAAACAAAGTGATAGTTTTGTGTTATTGTGAATGATTTTTATGGCTTTCTCAGGTTTTATTCCATGAAATATCCAATGTGATTACATTATTTAGGCCACTTTCCAACTGGTTAAATACAATCGACTAAATTAATTACAACGATCAGCTTTACAACAGATTAGGATAATTTATTGGGTGGTTTGTTGTTTTCCTAACAGTCTCACCTGATTGATGGAGAGGGATGGCTATAAATGTTTTTTATAGCTGAGTAAGAGCAAATGCAAACTTAATCAGGTGTTCCGCTCTGGATTAAGTAAATTCCATGTAACTTGAATAATACAGAGGTATAATTATTTGTAATGCCTGGGAAAATTTTAAGTGATTAAGGGGGAAAAACTCAGAGACACATTCATGTAAAGCCACCGGCTCGGGACACAGCACCACCTCACCTCAGCTGAGCTTTGGGGCAATGTGGATGTAGATAACAGCCGGACCTCAGGGTTCAAACCAGGGAGCTTCGCATTTCTCCTGTATTGTCCACGTGTGGATAAACTGGCACCTTTGGAGACTCAGGCTCTATATCCAATACCTTTTGTGAGCAAAAATTTATTGTTAGTGACAAATCAACAGCAGGCAATTAAGAAAGAATGACCCAAACTTAATTAAGAAGTTCAAAGAAAAAGAAAACACCTTCTAGCTCCGCAGCGACGGGTTCAGAAATTACATCTATCATAAAGGTACCACCTGCGATGGGTGTGTGGCAAAGGATGCTAATTTGATTGCACCGATTCTTTTTAATGCAGAGTGAATTGTTTTCAGACTGCTGATGATTAATGTGGTTATTGATTAGTTGAGCCATGGTGTCTAATTATTGATAATCCTTCTCTAAATGAAAGATCGAGTGTAAGGAGTGCCAGTTACAGAGCTCAAAATATAAAGTGATTCAGTGTGAAGCCTGGTAATTGAAAGTCAAACTAATCCCATAAATTAAATCACAGCAATCCATAACATTTACCTGATAAATCCTTTTGAAACCTTTATTTAACTTTCAGTGCTCATTGAGAAAGCTGTGGATGCACCCAGAAAGGTGCCCCATTCTGTGATGAAAGTCTGGGTTCAGGAGTGCTTTTTATTAATACAAAAGTATGATTTTATATAACTGTGTATAATAATGACGCTGGTTCAGAGCATGTAATCCGACGGCTCCTTTGCTACACCTGAATATATTTTAGAAATTTAAAGGAACTGGTATCAGTCACACATGTATCACCTACACACCGCTTGTTTTCCAAACTCTCCCTCCAAGCCCTTTCGCTGCAAACGGATTATATTTTAAGTCCAGTGGGGGAAAAGCAGCCTGTTTGCTTGTCCCAGGGACTCCTGACAGCCCCTGCAAGGCTTTTTGTGTACTTGGAGGAAACTGAAATAAAACCTCAAAGAGGTGATCACATACTCTGGTAAGTAAACTCCTTAGACCAACTAAAACTCTCCACTGATTGATCACCTACTGTTTAGGTAGCTAATTCCTACCCAAGGCATTCTGTGTGGCCGTAATGTTGAGTAATCTCATTAGAGCAATTTTAAGTAAATATTTCTAATCAGATAACCCTAAAAAATATTCCATTCCCCTGTCTCTGAAAATGTCCGGGATTGGGACAGCCAAATTGCCGGGCAGTTCATATAGCAGTGTGAATTCTCCACTATTTCAATGTAGCGATGGCAGGCAATAATTTCGGATGGCTTGAAAACTCTTAGCCACTCACGCCTCCTGCTCCGGGATGGGGCAGCACCAGCGGGGGCTGGGGGCTGGGGCTGTACCAGCAATTCATAAGTTTTTGTTTTGCTGCTTGTCACGCTACCCCTCTCTTGAACAAGCTTGAATTTGCTGTTTATTTCTAATCTGATGTTATGGTTTTGCCAAAATTGCATTTAAGGAGCTTAAATAAAAGAAGGCTCCAGTCAGCTAAAAGTCAGAGCAGAGGATTTATGAATTCTCATTAGCGGCTCCACCAGATCACTAAACAAACACATGCAAATTTTCCTAACACCTGAAATGTGTCGCTGTGCAATATTAAGAAATCTGTATGTCAGACAAATCACATTGGACAACAACAAACATTTCCCTTAATGCACGGTGTCACCTCCCCTCTGCGCTTCAAGTTTTCTTTCACCTCGATGAAAAGCGCTGCCGGCAGTTTTGTATTTTTCTCCTATTTAATCTTTCTCCTAAAGTTTCCACCAGCTCACCTCCGCAAACCCCTCATTTGGGGACGGTCCCCATGATTTTCTCCAGTTCCCACTTTCCGGCAGCGCTGACCCGTGGGCTGGCAGCTGAGCTTTGGGGGGTGAGCTTGTGTTGTGCTATTCCTCCTTCTGCAGCCTTTACAGGTGCCACGGTTACGGACAAATATTTTTTTGGGTTTTGCTGTACATCCCCCCCTTCACCCGCCTGGCTCCCCACGCTACTGCATTGCCCCAGCCTGTTGCATCATCCCTTCCAGGTGATTTATCCACGCTGCTCTACAGCGACAGCATCGCTCAGAGTCACACAGAGACCATGGTGTCTCTTACAAGTATTAGATTCAACGTACTGAAAGTTTAAGTCTGTCTCAAGATTTTAGGGCTGAGCTAGAGCACTTAAAAGTGCTTTTCTATTGCCCAGGAGAGCTGTTCTTCCAAATGTTTAATTGATGATGGAAGAGCCAAATGGATCGGCAGAAACTTTCTTCAGTTTCTAAGTAACAGGAAAGGAGCTTAAGCCTATATATCCATATTTTATCCCCTCTCTTCTTATCACTAATGGTAGTGAGCAATTCATAACGACTGCACTAATGACCGATACAATTATAAACATCCTACAGTTCTTAGAGCTGCGTGTTTGGGGAGAGGAGCCTGGCAGCGGGTCCCTGGCAGCCTCTGGCCATAAGGCGCGGCGGAGGTGATGGAGCAGACATCGTAAAGACACTGAGAAAAAAAATAAAATAAACCCAGAGGATTTCTCAGAGTTCGCCAAGAAACACATTTCAGAGTGCTGGGCAATGCAGAGAGGTGATAGGCACCTGCCGGGGGGGCCGTGGATGTCCGCCCTAGCAGAGGAAATGTTTAACACTACAGAATGATGAATCTGTGTGTATTTACAATGCTCTGCTAGGTCTCAGACTGCATCTCTGGCAAGCCACCTTATATGAACCGAAGCTGCCTATTTGGCTTCTCCAATTTATTTTTTTCTCCCAGTGGAAAGGAAGGAAAAGAAGACAAAATAAACAAAATAATATTTTTTTAAAGAAAGGGGTTTCTATTTTAAAAGCTACCAATAGACTATGCATTGGAAAGACATTTTGAAAAATACATTAATTACGAATTTCTGTTAAATACAATGTAATGGTCCTGAAATTACAGCAGTGATTTGGTTCTAAAAATTGCCCCATATTTAATAACAGTATAAATCATGTGTAAAAGATTCTTCACACCAAGCGATACTGCTTTACATACATAAACCTCATAATTTGTTTTTATTGAAAAGATTCAGACAGTCGAATGTTATTTATGTTTTTAATTTGTCCGCACCACTAAATAACTCCTTACTCAGGAGTGGCAAAGCCTTTGATGGGCAGAGTGAGACCCTGGGGCCTCGTCCCCAGCCGGCGCTGGCTGCTCTGGGGGGTTTGTCCGCAGCCTCTGGTGTCCCAAGCGCCCGCAATGCCAGGCAGGAGCGTGGCTGGGGACCTGTCAGGAAGAGCTGAAGCTGCAAGTACCAAACATCTCCGCTCCTCTGTGCAATCTGGTATTCAACATACTGGTTTTTTTTAATGCTGAAACGTGCCATAAGCAGTTGGGCAGGAGACCACCAGTGGTGGGTGTTGGTGGGGCTGCCGCTGCAGGGGTCCCCAAGAGCCATCCCAGCAAAGCATCGCCCAAAGAGAGCAATCCAACTCCATACCTTCAATCAGAGCTTGGCAAACTTACAAAGGGCTTGAAGCATAGGTGAGCAGCGTGCCTGCAGAGCTCGGGGCTGCTGGCACGTGGCACTGTGGGAGGAAAGGCCCACAGGCGCCTCCAACACAGCCACTACAGGTGACCAAAAAAATCAATCTATGCTCTGGAGGTTTTAATAAGTGGAGGTTTGACATAGTGCATCATAAACCGTCGGCACTGATGAGCAGCTCTTCATCATGAGCATCACGTCAGTGGAGCTGGAGTGGCTGTTGGGGATGGCAGCCCTGGTCCCAGCCAGTTATCCTGCTCCTGGGGACTGGGGCACAAATGCACTACATGCCACACCAGTTTTTAACGGAGCCAAAACACTCAGAGGGTTGTCCCAAGTGCCAAAAGCCAGCTGGCTTCAAGTGCACTCCTGCAGGGCTGCGCCAGGTCACGGAGCCACAGTCAGCACTGGTCCCAGTGTCCTGTTGTGGAGCAATCGTGGGCATTACCCCTTCCCACAGATGGACTTTCCAGAAGGGATTGCTGCAGACACTGGCTCTGTTTGGGATGAAATCATTGCAGAAAACCCATTTTGTCCTGAACCAAAGGCAGACCACCGAAACCCCGCTGTTGGCTGGGACATCCCCGGCGCCAAGCGGCAGACGTGCTGCCTCCGTGTCGGCAAGCTGTCGGGAGTGCGATTTAGCTTTCATGGTTATGGAAACAGGTAATAAAGTGTTTGCAGTCCACCATTAAAGCACCACCTTCAAGCCTATTCTAAGCCCTCTAGCACTGTGTCATTACACCTAGAGCACAACTAAAAATAGAGCCCCTGGAGAAGCTGCATGAAGAAGTAGCAAAAAACCCAAAAGAAATAGGTGCTATTTAAATATCAGCTGTGAATTTGTCTTGAAACATGACGATCTCTCCTTGGAGCGGTGGAGCACGGTGCTTGGGCTTGGGGCATCCCTCTGGGTGCCAGACTGGGAGAAGGCTGCACACCCTGGTCCTACCATGGGCTGGGGAACCTCATAGCACCTTTTGCGTTGTGCTCAGCCCAGGGCTTCCCGGTGAAGGCATGCTGGCAGGGCTATTGCCCTGATAGGAGCCAAGGCATCCTGGGCATCGCTGCTGCTGGAGCACCTGGAGTTTGGGGTTGTTCCTGCTTTTTCCTTCTTCACCCAAGAGCAGTGCTAAGGGTAAAAGCGCTCGCATTGATGGTGGGAAACATTTGGTCAAACGCTCCTTTCCCAGGCGGCAGCATCCTCCCCGTGCACCCAGGCGAGCACCAGCAGGCCACGGGCACCCCGCGCTCCCAACTAGCCGTGCCTTTCTGCCACCTAATCGCATTAGGGGTCGGGGGGGGCCTGACAATCAGATTTTCCAGGGAGAGCCCCGCGCAGCCTCGGCCGCAGAGTGACACCATCTTCTCCCGGTGCGATCCCCCGCTCCTCGCACGAGCCGCGGCATTGTCAGCTGTGACAGCCTGATTTAATCTGCAGGAGGCTGAATGCCTCTGACCACTGCGCCGAGTCATTAACCTTGACTCGCGTAATTGAATTCAAGGTTGATTGCCTGTGACCCTCCTCGCCGAGGTCCTCAAAATGTACATATTCATTATGAGTCGCATGGCTAAATGGATTGCACAGTGAAAGCTGTAGCAATCAGCCTGCTTGGTATGCGGAGGGCGAGGAGGGCACTAATTGCATGTTAGAGCTGAGGATTAGATTATGAAAAGAGTGAGAAAATGAAGATAGATCCCTCTGACACTGTCAGATTAAGGGCAGCGACGTACAGGAATATGACATTGAAATTTACGGTGCTGTTAAGGGAAGGGAGATTTGAAAGGGGGTGTTGGATTTTTTTTTCTTAATTCCTGTATATTTACTCAGTTATGGACTATTTAATACCAAAAGCTGATAAATGCATTTTTTAAAGCTCTAACAAAGGCACAACAAGTTCATGCTGGACTGTTCTTTATGTCTCTGGATGGTTGCTATAAGAAAGGTGTGCCAGCCCCCATGGCACCTGCCTGTTGTTTAATACTACAAGTTGTCCAGCCAGGGCCACCACCATGCAAATTCCCAATGGCCCTGCTGTGCCGTGGGCCCAGGATGCTCCAGGTGGAACCCTGCAGGGGTGCTGCCAAAGCCCACCTCGGGTTGGGGAGGGTAACGGCTGAGCCTCTCCAAAGCCTTGCCGTGTCTTGACCGCTGCCAGTGGAGCCATCCCCAAGAGAGGATCCTGCAGCCGAGCCCCCCTCGTGGCTCCTGCCCGGCCCCAGAAGGACAGGAACGAGGGAAGGTGGCCATGAGCAATCTGCGGGTTCGCATCGCTGCTGTTGTGATAGCTGGGTACGATTTTCCCATGTTTTGCTGCAATTCCAACCAGATGTGATTTTTTTTGAATTAAATGAAAGTTAAGTACAAAAACATTTTGCCCACAGGGAATTCAGATTCTCAATGTGCTTTTAATAACTGTTTGTAAAACATTTAGGAAAATCTATGGCAACACGTTTAGGGAAAAAAAAATCAAACTATTCTTGCCTTAAGATGTTATTCTGGTATCTAAACTTTATGAATCATCCTGTGTGGCCCCATTTCTAGTCAGTAATACTGTGAAACAGAATGGAAGTACGCAGCATCTGAATCCAATCCACGTAATACTTTAAATAAAGATGCTAATCTTAGCCATTGGCTTAAAATCTATTAAGAACTTTATACTAATTTATACACTCAATCCTACATAGTTCATACAGCTCAGCCAACCAGTACTAATTGATGGTCTTGCTAGAACTGATGGCAATAGCTAGTCCCCAAGTCTGTGCTAGTTCTCCAAGGCTACTGCTTACCTTAAAATCAGGCTTAAAATCTGCCATAAACATAATGTCTGAATCAAAGCATTTCTGGAGGTGGAAGCTGAACATCTCAATCCCAGTCCAAATGTTTTCAGAGGCTATAATGAGTGATTAGACAGCAAAGCTCAGGCTGCAAATATGATAAAAGTTTGTTCAGGTTTTTATCTGAGCCCCAGGAAGTGGAAGCTTTTGGGAAGCTTTTCCCCCTTATTCCCTGCTCTCATAATTTCATAGGCTGGGAGCACGTGGTGGCGCAAAGCCCAGGCAGAAAGCGCCCAAGGGCCTTCATGCAGAGATGCAACTTGGAGATGATGGGACTTGGTGCAAAACTGCACAGGTTTTCCTTGCAGCAATCTTACCTGTTATGCAAAAAACCCCTCCTTTTGGATAACATACAAACGCTGGAAAATGGCAAATAGCGTGCAGAGCTATTGGGATCTCTCTGCTTCCCTTCAACAAGGAGCAGAGCTCTTCAGCTGGGCTGCAGGTTGGATCCCTGTTGATGGCCCATGTCCCTCAGCCGCTGTTCCAGAGTGGTATTGCCATCAATTTGATTAAATTCCCAATGTCTATAGCTTGTGGTATGGTAATAACAACAGGATCAGAGGTGGCAACACATCCAAAAACCTAAACTGCATGAATTGCCAGTGTTTGGGATTTCTAATATGTTGAGGACATAATTAACGGGAATAACTTTGTGGTTTCAATCAGAGAGGTTTCTGTCCTGAAAGGCAGGTTTCCAACTAAATGATATGTCAGGACCGTTGCTGGATGAATATGACCAGAATTTTTATCTCCCGCTCATTAAATTACCAGAGTGTATGACTTTATAAGCACTGAAAGTCAAGGAAAATTGTTGCTGACTGACAATTTGGGATTGCTGGAGAGTGCAGGTTACCAACAGTTGACTCAAGTTGAATAAGACTGACAAATTAGTCCTCCTGCTCCCTGGATAAGCCCGTAATAAAATTACCGTGCGACGTGTGGGTTTCTCCCGTGATGGAGGATGGTAGCACTCACAGAAAGAAAAAAATAGTCTTTTATTCATGGGGGGAGGGGGGAAGTTTATAAACTATTCAGATATAACAGTAGAACCTTACTCTATGGAGTTGCATACATGCAGTAAGACAGCTAAAATCCATTTGTCTCCAAAAATTGCTTTATTTTGTTTCAATTTATGAATGAGCTGCAGAGAGTAAAGGAAGTGCCCAAGGAATGTAAATGAAGTGGCTGCACCATGGTCTATGAAAAAGGCCTCTAGACATCAGATGAAGAAAATTTTCTGCAAGGAAACCCAGTTGTTGGCATTTTGTAAATCCTAAAAATAACTAAAGACAAATAGTCTAACTCACTACTGCTGAAATTTCATTTACTTACTAACCCCACTAATGAGCCACTGCAGAGGGACTTCTAATTAGATCCACTTTATTCCTGTCACTGAAATTAAGTTTGCTTCAGCTTCTAGAACTAGTTTGATATTTTCCTGATTTTTAAGCTAGACAGTACAAAGGCTAGAAAAGCTGGAACTGGCGCTGAAGAGTGAGGTCTGGTACAGGTTTTGCCCAAAGCCAGAAGATCTTTATCAGCACTTTTGGAGCAACACTGTGATAACCATGAGGATAGGGGATGGTGCAGACCCTGGGCTCAGCGTCCCCGGAGCCTCTGTTTAGGACCAGGGCCTAAGTAAGCAATAAAGCAGCAATATTGTGCCACTTCACGAGTTCCTGCCTCATGCATATTCAAGGAGGGAAGAGGCTGTATGCATAATTCATTATCCATTACAACTGCATTATACTATTTATACTATTACTTCGGTAGCTGTTTAAATTAAGGGTTACAAAATAGCTCATTTGTTTTCTGCTGCTCTGGCAAGAGGACTTCAGCTCCTCAAAGAGCTGCTCCGGCAGAGCACAGGGAGGGCTTTGGCCAGGGCGAGGGGCCATGCGAGGAGTCCCCAGTGAGGGGACCCATGGTCCTTAAAGTTTGCAAACTTTTATGTCCTGCCCAGCGCCCAGCTGAGATCTGACGAGCCACCCTGGACTGCTGCTCCCGCTGCCGGGGCTTTGCTGGGCATCAGCTTTCCTCCTGATTTGACTGCAACCGGTCTCCCACCCACGTGCAATTAATGGAGCCCCTGACTTTCCAATCCCCCGGGGCGAAAGCTGAGCCCCATCGCTTGAGGGTCCAGCGGAGAAGCTTGCTTTGGACGCTCGCAATGCCAAATCCATCAGGGTCACGTCAGCAATGTGGCTTGAAACCAGCCCTCTTCACACCCTAAGGAATTTCAGAGGAATGTGGAAAATCCTCAACTGATAAATAATTGTCAACTAACTACTAAAAGCCGCATCTTGATACACGTATTAGGACTCTTGGTGCCTTTCCAAACATTATTTTATTAATATGAATAATATATTAACCATTGAACAGTCTGGACTTCATCCAAACCACTCTGTTGTAAGTGCTTTGCTAAGACTTACCAAGGATATTTACTTCTCTAAACAACAGATAACATTTGTATCAGTTTCGGTTTTATTATTGTTTTACTAAATAGTCATGAGAGCACCAAGAGAGGGATCTGAAGATTTTCAAGACAATTTGAAAGATAGTCCATAAAGTGCTTTACATCTTCGGGAGTTTAAAAGGTGAATTACTGTTCTTTAATAATTTAAAGAAAACCTTCCAGAATGCATTTTTAAACATATTTCCAGCTGAACACAGGTTCCTGTCCTCTGCTCTCATCACCGGGGGATCACGTCAGGATGAATCACGCCAAGGGAGTCACAGCCGTGGCTGTGTAATCTGAAACAAAGCTGCCAAGGGAAGATCTGCTCCCCACGGGAGACCCAGCAGGTACCGGTGGATGCTGTTTATTCATTGCCATGTACCCAGGTCACAGACCAGTGATGTATCTGATTTAGATACAACTTAAAATTCAATTTCTCAAAGTTTATTTGAAATTACTCTGATTCAGGAATGCTTTTATACAGGGCTGTGGCATTAACAGCCGTGAACACTCCCGTCCCATCCAGAGCAGCACGTCTCAGGGAGCACTCAGCAATAGGAGAGGACTTCACTGGAAATGAACCAGGCTGTGATAGGAAGCCCTCGTTGAGTCAGGAGATAACTCATGCCCTTCCCATGGCATTTTCCAGCCAATGCTGACAACGGATGCCAGGAGCCCGCAGGTTTGCTCAGACATCCCCAGAGACCTGTTCTCCCAAAGCTGGGAGCATCATTGCCTCCTGCTGCTCCATCCCTCCTGGCCAGCACGTCGTGCTCCTGCTGTTAGAACTCTTTCTGTACAGCTGCTCCCATGCTTTCAGCAACCTCCACCTGCTAGCAAAAGCAAATGTGTGCACCATGCATGCAAGCACCCCGTGAGAGTCCTATACTACAGGGAGGACCGTAAGCAGTATCTCAAACCAGCATTTGTGGCATGTTGGCAGTGCACTCAGCTGGACTCGGGGAGAAACTCCGGTTAATACTCACGCTGGCTAACAGTTCCCAGCTGTACATCCCATCCCCACTTACCTCACAGGTTATTTTACCCCACAACTACCCAGTGCAGCCGTGGCTTATTGGACCACCTCAGGAGAGACCTTTTGGAAAGTGATTTGACATCATGGAGCTTCAGCTTACATCAATGTCTTCTCCATGGCCGTAGTTAATACCTTTCATACCTAACAGTAAGTGTCCTAAATTTTCCTAAATGCCAGCCATGCCAACACCAGCTGGAACCTGTAAGTCCCCTCTTGCTACAGGTGATGACAAACTCAGCATGTCCATAGATGTTTCAGACCGTGGGTATGTGAAGAGTTTAACCCACACGGTGCTAAGCAGATGTAAAAGCTACCAGCAGATGTAAAAGCTACCAGCAGATGACTCTCATTTATAAACCCTCAAATTCATGTCAGAGTTGCATTAACACTTCCCTAAATGTGTGTCTTGCCCAACAGTCACTCCAGGGAGCAGCAGTTACCTCCAGTTTCTCAGTTTCTGCATTTTTCTGCCCCATGTGCTGATGGATACACACATTTTCATCCCTTCCCACATCCCGGGGGCTTGGCCAGTGGCACCATGCTGGGAGGGGGACAGTCCCACCTCACCAGGGTTAACGCAGCGCAGCCAGAGCAAGCTGCCTGCTCAGGTATGAGCATCCTTTTCCAGACAGCCCATCATCCGCTAATGGGACTTAAAACAGTTGCTGCCTCATCGGCAGGAGCGTAATGATCGCTGGGCAGCGGAGAGACCCATTATCCATCATCCATACTTCTCTTCTGTCTGATGATAATGATTTCTTAGTTCAACAGTAGTGCAGAGGGACCTCACTGCTTTGTGCACGATTGTAGTTTAATATCCTGATCAAGACAAATACAGATTGCATCCAGGCTGCAGGGCCGCATACCCACTGCTGCAGCAGGATGAAGCTACCGAGGGTTTCCCTCAAAAACTTTGAGGCTAAGCAAGATCTTATGAAAAACTGAGAAGTGCCAGTGCAGCAGGGGACAACATGTCCCACCTCCCACCCCAGTACGTAACTCTATTGAGGTGCAGATTTGCTCTGTGAAGAATCAAGTCAACAGGGAAAGAAAAGAAAAGAAATAAAAGCTCTTGAAAATGTATTCGTACTTCCTATTTCATTTTTCTCCAACTGTTATTCTCCAACCCAAACCATTCTCTGATTCTATGATTACGGACTGCAGATCACCATTCCAATATGTATATAAGCAATCTGATTTAGTTTGAAATACTTCAAAGAGTTCGCTTCAGAGAGTTAATCAAGGAGGTGCAGAGCACGGTGCTAAGCAAGCTTGATTTGTATTAAAATAATTGAAAATATTGCGGAAAAAATGGATTCCCCTTCACTTGGGCTGAGGCTGGGGCTGCTGGGAATGGCACAAGCATGAGTTTCCCTTCAATGGGTATTTGTGTGACAAAGCTGCTTTCCACATGGGCAATGTGGCCATGGTGCTCGTGACTGGTCTCACTGTCGGGGGAATGCTCACCCGTCCCAGTACCTGCACCCCTCCCCAGCCGCAGGAGCTGCCCTCTCTGCTGGTGGGGAGAGGATGAAGGCACCTTGCCGCACCCTCAGTGACACGATCAGGAACTTCAAATCCAATAAGTGATGCTCAAAAGAAATACAATAGCGAGAGCAGAGCCGCTGCTGAAAATGAAATCCCAAAGACAAGTATTTATTCTTCTCGGACCTCCTCGAGGAAAACAGGCACACCGGCAGCATGCTAAGCAGAGCGGAGGTTCGGGGAGACAAATGTCCAGGCAGCTTTTCTGTAATATCCATTTGAAAGAAGCTTAGTGCCACGAGGCTTTCATCTCAATATTCCTGAGGCCGGATTTGAAAGTGCTTAAGGTTAAATATTACTCACTCTTGGAAAGAACATCTCCATCTGTCTCATAAAAAAAGCTTTCAGTCTTGGAGGTACTCAGGGAAACTTACCCATAAACACAGTCATCAGAGACTTCAGAGGAAAAAAAATCCTGTAGGCTCTGCCTGAGAAGTAATTAGCCTTTCAAATTCAGCAACATTTAATCCCACAAAGCCTTATATACAAAATATAATCCGTTTTTTCTGTGGAGCCAAGCCAGAGAATGAGTGCGACCCTGCCTGACCAGGCGCTGCACAGCTGGGTCCTACTTGCTCACGTCTGGGCGTCCCAAAGTGCGGGGCAAGGAGGAAAGTTTCAGCAAACCCATCTCACCCCGAAGGACCCCAGAAAGATGCTCCTGACATGGTCCACAGCCTCGGGACAAAGCCTCCGGGTGCTCCTGGCTGGCTGGAGAGCCGCTGCAGCGCGTCTCAGAGACGCCAAAAGACTCTTGGGCTGCTAAATGCCCAATTCACTTTTGAAAACCAGATTTAAGCAGCTGGTTTTGAACATTTGCAGTAAAAGAGAGACCCAAAATAGCATTGTGTGATTTGGGGTGAAGTGCCCCGAGGCCTGGTGATAATAATTATAACACTCTTTAAAAAGAAAAATGACATTTTTTTCAAGGCGGTGAAAGCAGTTGACAACATCCCCAGGGACCTCCCGAAGCTTTCAAGAGGAGAAATTACATCTTTTCAGAGGCTGAAAAATGACAGTGCTCAGCAGCCTGCAACGCGTCTTGTGGAGTCCCGGATCAAATGCAGCACAACAGTGCTGATGCTATGGTCTCGTGACCGCCATGTGGTATCACTAACCAGAGGGACCAGCAAGCGATGAGAAAGAAACTTGTCCGTCAGCCAGAAACACCATCATTTATGTCTAACGGTGTGATGGTCTGGAGGAAGCTGGAGGGAAGCTCTGCTTTAGAAAGTGCTCCTGGTTCATCCTCATGGAAAGCAATGTGATGGGTCCTGCTAACTTGGTGAGAAACATGGCTCGTTTCTCCTCTCAGGTATAAGAGGTGTGATGCCTAAACCGTCCTAAGGGTGCCCCAAGGCACAGTCTGAAGTATCCCAGTCCTACTGCTGACCGGTCTGTTAGAATAAAACTAATCTTGAGACTAAGATGTATTTAAATGGCTCCTCATTCTGTGTCCTCGAGCGGACTGTGAAAAGCACATTATTCTGCAGGATCTCCTTCAGCTTGTGACCTCCTCCCATGCCGCCAACCTTTCTCCCCAATGGCTTTCCCCACTGCGCTCAGCCCTGCCGGGCCCCAACAGGACATGGAGTGTCTTCTTTAAACCCCACAAAACTCCAGTTTTATGAGATTGAATGGAAAGGGGATGCTGCACTGATCACTAGGTGTTGACTGCTGATGGCTGCACAGAGAAGCTAATAAGAAAACCTGGCTTTTAATGTATTGATTGTAGCTATTTGATTACACTAGGAAAAAGGTCAGACAGAAAATGCCAATAATGGTGCAAAACTTGAAAGCAAATTAATGCTTTTCCATCATCATGGTTCCACTTCCCGCCAGCGTGGGAGAGCAATGGGAAGCAGAGCATCAGGCAGAGAAGATGTTGCAGCAACGTCTTCTCCGTCCTACTGTTTTTTCCTGCTGTACATGAAGTAGGGAAAATTGCGTTATCACTGCTGCCATGGTCTTGCCTTCTTTAAATACTTGCGATCCGTGCTCTGATCTGATGTGCTCAGAGGTCAGACCACCGACATGTGGGTGCTAGGACAGAAAAAAGATGCCAGGAACCTGAAACTGGGACTCATTTTCAAAATGTTAAGAACAGGTCTGAAATAATGGCTATGCTATTCTGGTTTTAAGTGAATCAGGAAGTTCAGAAAATAAAAATACCATAAAAGTCAGAGACACACACGCCATAGTTATCCCTTGACAGCAGGATTATTATTGAGATTTGGATGTTTATCCAGACCTGGCTGTCAACCAACACTCACCTGTATGGGCTTCGTAGCTTGGGTGAAAAATAAATGCAGCGAGGAAGACCAATAAGAGATCTCATAGAAACATACAAAGGGGAGCAAATCAATACCAATAAACTGCTTCAGTTGGTGATTAATTAATAGCAATTAATTTTGAAAAGAAGAGGATATTGACTTAAATTGACAGAGGGGCTAACCTTTGAGCAATTCAGAGAAAATGTCTTTAAAACAGAGTGATTAAGTTGTAGAAAGTAATAAAAAGGCTACACTGCCTCCAGGATGAGCTGAACCCAGCTTGGGAATGATGTCAGGAGAGCCTCTAATTAGACATTGAAGCTTGATAAGGTAAATTGATTAGCTTGGCTCTGCCAGATGGGAGTTAAGCAGTCATCTTACTTCTGAACATGTCCTTGGTATTGGGATAGCCAAATTCCTGCAGATCTTTTAAAAAAATGCTAAAAGCTTTGCAATCCTGAGATGCTACAGCAAGGAAGGCTCTGTACCTCACCTCTCCCGAGGTCATGGGCGTTTCAAAACTTCCTTATTCATCAGAAAGCGAGTATCCAAATTTTGCCATCTCATCTGGGCCCTACTGTTGGGATATGGATTTATACTTTACTGAAAGCTGTTCCTGCAGGTTCCCTTAGTACCAGGAACCTCAGGACATCTTTGGCAAGCCTTTCCTTCTCACCCAGGTGCATGGGTTGTCTTCTTCAAGAAAGGAATGCCCCAGAGCCAGCCTACATCAGAGGCAAGTCTGGATTAAGTTGGGAGTGAATTAAATGAATTGTGAACTGATATTACAGACATAAGCACTAAGCTCCTCCACTTGCTGATGACTAATTATGATTAGCTGGTCATTGTAGGGCTGAGTGTGGCAATGGGTCTTGGCAAGCTGGCAAGGCCCATGGCTGCAGCAGGCATGAGTCAACCACAGTCTTTTGACTTCTCATTTTCATGAGAATGTAAATTAATGAAACACTTCTGAAAAATGAAAGAGCGGCATCTGGTAGCCCTTTGTGGCAGGGGCAGGGAGACACAACAGCACAGCAGGCCAAAATGATATTTTGAAGATCTTAATTTCTTATCCCCTTTCTTCCTCGGCATTTTGACGTCCTGGCAGATCATTTGAAAAAAGTCATAACCATAATCAAACAAAACTAATTTCCCAATCTTCATAAAATACATCCCACATAATGACCCTCCGTCACAACAGGATGCTCGGAAATTCCTGAAATCTCCTCCTGCTGAGAGCTCCCCCCAGGCAGGAGAGCCTGGCTGCTGATTTTCCAAGGAAGCGGTTATTTCTTTTTTTTGATAGCTTTGCTCTACCTTTATTCTGGAGTGAAACAAGAATTCAGAAGTTGGAGGAAACGGTTAATCCCAGACATACCGTCTGAGATGCAGCATGCGGGCTTGAACGTTATCTGATCTCTCTGTGGTTTTGGAAAAATAATATTGTTTCCCAAAATGTGCAACGTGCGGAGCAGTTTATAGCTGGGTTTCACAGGTCCGGTGAGCGCACAGCCTCCAGAGCAGGCACAGGCGTTGTGCAAATCTCTGCAAATGGAGCTGTTTACTAACAAAATTTCCTAACGGACAATTAAAAGCTGATTTATACAAAACTTTAAAAATAAAGGAATTCTAGAAACGTTCTCGGCTCGTTTTGAAATAGCTCGGTTAAATGTCAGCGGATGAAAATATCATCCAACAACAGGGAGCTGAGCTCTGTTTTGAAAAACAAATAGCGGTGATTGGATTCAGCTGTGCAACAATGGGAACTCTGGAAAAGCCCGGCCAGGGCTTCACCCCGAAGGAAGAGCACGCTCCTTCCCACCGGCTCCCGAGCTGCGACCCTGCATTGAGCAGGATGCGGCGCCCAAGAGGTGCCAGAGCCTTGCAGAGCCACCCCAGCCCACCAGCATCCTTATTCCAGGCAAAATAAAGACATTTTGGTTCGTGGAGATTTAGGACGGATCCCACGGCGCGATCGGATTTCTCCCTCCGAGCTGAGAGGTTGAAGACAGCTCTGTCTGCAATGGCTTGCAGAGCAAATTATTGCTGAGACTGAAGACCTAAAATGACCTTGTAGAAAGAAAAAAATCATTATGAGAAGGGAAAAAAACCCACCCCAAATGGGTCTATTGTTAATAGCTGGCACCATTATAAAGTTCGCAATTGGTAACTTATTTAAAGATTATTTTTCTTCAGATTTTTTTGCTTTGTGCAAATCTAGCTCGGAAGGAATGCCATTCTTTCAGACCTCTATCAACATTTACATTTGCAGTCATGAACAGCCCCTAAACTTTTATTTGAGCTATAAAGACAATTGCAGAAATCAGTTCCAAGTTCTGATAGGACTTTCTAAAAAACAAATAAACATCCCCCAGTGGGATTTGCAGCCCACGGCTGCAGGGCCGAACTGATGAGTGGGAGCTGGAAAAGCACATTTCTCCAGGCTCACCGAGGCACAGAAGTGAACCAAACCAGTTCTTGGCTGTTCAGGCAGAGAATGAGAAAAGCAAACAAATTGCGCGGCTCTGAAAATTAGATGAGGTTTTAAAATTTCTCTTGGTATTATTAATCTACAATACTGCCTTTTAGCACTGTTAACCAACACTGTGGGTTTTTAAAATACAATTTAACCTGGCACTGCTTCTGATGGCTTGGAAACGTTGACTTTTCGCCCGACTGCTATCGCAAATTGGTTTGGTGGAGATATTAACGGGTGAGGACCTACTGCATCTCACTGGAAGCAGCCAACGGAGGCTTCTTCTCCTTGCCTGCAAGTGCTGGTGAAGTAACAGTGAGCCCTTAGCCACAGGGTCCCTGCGGGTCACAGTCCAGCATCAGACCCCCCACAAGGAACTTCCAATGTGGCGGAGCCTCGGTCTATGAAAAATGAAACACCCCCTCCCCCCCAAAAAAAGAATAAAAATGAAACAACAGGGCTACTTTAAATGTCAGTTTATCTCAGTTTTAAATATCAGCCTAATTCATTTTTAAATGTCAAGGCCTGATTCTCCTTCAATTCACATTAAAATGGGAGGCACAGCCCTCCATCCCACAAAGGTTCCTGCCTGGCTGCAGAGCCCCGGGACGTTCAGTCTTGCCCTGTGGGGGGTCCAAGGGGTTTGCCAGCCTCCGGACAATCCCAGCTTGCAAAGCCAGCCAGCACCAGCCTGGCTCCCCCCCAAACTGGGGAGGAAAAGAAGGTGTGCAGGTGCCTGGTGCAAGCTGATGGAGTCCCTTGATGGGACATCAACAACAGCTGAAGATGTGGCCATGCAAGGGCAAGGTTGCAGGTCGGCGCATTGCTCCTGCGCACCCTGATTGCCGTGTCCCTTCATACCATGTGAACTCTTCTGACTCCCATGAACTCCTAGGAACATATGTTTGATAGCAACTCTATATTTTTTGGTCAAGATTTGCAGCAAGGGGAGTTTTATAATAATATTTTACTAGCTGTAGCATGCATGTTATTATACGGTTAAGAACAAGATAGGAAACATATGTGTAGATATTATTTGCTGCAGAAGTTAAATTCCATCAATGACCACAGAAATATTTACATTTATAGTTTGTAATGAGAAACTGAATTATAATTATGGATTTGCAGAAATGCAAGTACAATAACATCACAGCATTTGCAAAAAAATGCTAATTCCCAATAGTAAAGCCCCCAGTCAATGTGCATCTTGACAATACGGGGACACCTCACTTCATAAAGCTTATACAACATGTCCAGAATCCCTTTTTTTATGATCTAAGTCATGCAAAAAATTTAATAAAATTGTATTTACTTTTCCAAAGTCATGTGAGTGCACAGATGTGAAAGGTTATTTAGAGAATGTCTCAGAAAGGGGTAAAGATGTTAGACTTCATCACAGAGAGAAGGGAGATGGGAACGCGTCTACCAAGAAAAGACTGCAACATTAAGCCTGTGGACAAGAGACATCAACAGAGATCAACGTGGTCCTTTGACTTCTTGAAAGATGACATCTTCTCCTGATGAGGAATGGGTAAAAGAGCCTGTTGGGAAATGTGGTGGCAGAGGACACAGCAGATAACTCTGCAGAGGCTGGTCTTTCAGGAGACCAAGGCATGTCTCAATGGTGTATCCCACCACAGCGACCATGTTTGTTCCATGGCCAGGGCCCTGTCCCATCGCTGGGGACACTGGCAGGGGTCACCATGCAGCCAGGCCACCAAAACCCCTCGCAGAGCTCATCGCCCCTGCACCAGAGTTTCTCCAGGGAGCAATGTGTCTTTGTTTTATCCAGATTCACCTCATTTTTAACCTGTTACTGAATGAGTGAATGTGATTTTGGTTCAACTCCTGGTCATTTACATCATCAGAACTGGGTGTAGGGCTGGGAATTTTCCACATTTTGTCTCCAAAAGCTCCTACAGAAGCAAATCTTGCTTCTATGAGAAGTCCTGATCTCTTCAAAGCCCTCAAAGTCAAGAGTTCAGAAAGTGGCTGCTATCACTCCAGCTGCCAGGCAAGAAGCTAATGTTTTACAGGATTATTTTCATCCTTCAAACCAAGATTTTAAATACACTTATGGATAGAGATATTTGCCGTCAGGCTAGAAGGTGGTTTGATGGCCAGGGGAGTTAACAAGCTCTGGTTCTCCATGGCTTTGGTCACACTGGTCTTTTCTCTAGTGCTAGAAAGGTGCAAAGCACCTCTGGGATTATCCATGGGTTCAAGATGTTTGCAATGCCCCTCCCATTGCGCAACAGATGACTCCAATGCCATTTGAGAAAAATCCAGGTGCCCAGTGTGGATTCTACTCAGAGGACCTGGGAAGGCCTCATGCCATGGAACCATGGCACTGCCTGCACTTCCACAGCACTGCTGACCAAGCGATGATGCCTAAACTCTACATTTGATGGCGCAGATGTTGTTAGGAAGAATATTTTTCAGAAACAAATAGAGAGAGCTCATTTTTCAGTGCTTGGCCTAAGGGTATGGCATCAAAACTAAGAATAACTAAAGTAAACTAATGCCTGAGCTCTACTAATGAGCAAAAAAATACTTCGATATGGCTGTCTCCAAGGGTGGGTGATGACTTTTTATTGATTAGGTTGAACGGGATTGCTCTCTAATTATGTGAGCCACTGATGCTCTAAAAATGTTAGAGAAAACTTGCAATTGGAGCTACATGGGAGGTTATTATACAAGCTTTTTAGCACTGGAGGCCAGGATTTCCCTTTTAATCAATCATAATAATTTGGTTTAAAGGACTAATTGAGCAGACTCCATTTCGCACACCACGTTGCTGTCATTGGGTGGCAGAGGAGTCTGGCATGGAGCAACACGGCTCCGCAGACCACCATGGCTGCTCTGTGAATTAGAAGGGGCTAAATTTCTAATGGCCCGGCTACCTTCTTGAGTGGTGTTCTCCTACACGCGTTAGGGAAGAGCATTTTAATAATGAGAACCTTAATAATTAT
Organism: Egretta garzetta; assembly: GCF_000687185.1. NCBI lineage: Eukaryota > Metazoa > Chordata > Aves > Pelecaniformes > Ardeidae > Egretta > Egretta garzetta. Next base: position 3,640,685 of record NW_009258951.1, read on the forward strand.
ACCTATGTATAGGTAGAATAAGCCGTCACACCTTCAATGAAGATAACAGATTTGTACATGTACCTAAAATATTCATGCAGACTTTGGAATTTAAGCTTATAGCATAATAGCATTTGCACAATAATTCAATCTAATTGTGTAGGCAAGCTGTAAAACTGCTATATCTCTGATGGTTTACTGTGTGGAAAAAAAAAAAGGATGCTGTTAAACCTTCTTCGCTGACATCTAATGTTTCAGGTTTTTAAAAATATTGTATAAAGACTGAGATTTATTTCCTAAGATGTTTCATTAATGGTTGTGGCAGGCAGCTGGCCTGAGGTTTGACACACAATAAAATCCATGTCAAGAATATTAAAGATAGTGCAAAAGATAACTATGAATTTACATTCAAACAGGCTTTTGACAAAGCCATTGCAACAGGCTCCTAATCAGGTCTTGAGACCTAGCCTGCCCTCTCTTTAAACCCGTGATCTTGAAAAGGAGCTTTAAATTGGAAATTATTACACATTAAAACCTCAACATGGGCCAGATCGAAGCGGATCGATATCTTGCCGAGCACAATAAATCAGCCTGCTGCTCTGCGGTTACTGTTTGCTGAACATATTTAAATTTTCTTGTAACAAATTAATTCCAACATTTTCTCTTGATTGAATTAGGGCAAGTGTTGGAGCTGTCACAAGTATTTCACTGCTTCAGGGAGACAAATTGCTCGTCTGGACATGGGTAACAAGCCAAAGTGTTGAGTCCCTGATAATCTTTCCACTAATTCTCCATTACAGCAAAATGAAGCCATAAATCACCGTGACAGCTGATCGATGCAAACATTGTTTCCGCCATGATTGCCAGCGCTCCCCGCGGACTCACTGTCCGCTTACAATTCGCTGAAATTACTCCCCGGGCAGCCTCCCCGGGAGCTCGGCGAGCCTCGCACCAAAGGCGCTCCTGTCGCAAAAGTAACCATCTCATTTCGGGTCTCAGCCCGCTCGCCAAATAGCAAATATTAATCAAAACACCCTATTTAGCTACCAGCCAGGTAATCTTTTAAAGCTAAGAAGCGTTGCTCCAGTAATCATTCTTTCAGCAAAAAAAATGAAATTTTAAAACTCCTGTTTTATAAAATATATTTGCGGGAATGTAACAACGTCAGGCTCCAGCCCTGTCGCTTTCTCTTAACTAACTGGTGGCAACTTGGATGAAATTACTTGACCCTTTATCGAGTTCTGCTAATGTCTTCTAAAAAAGAAATTAAACCACCCCACGGCTTGCCCTATGGCGGCTCTCCGCGCACATTTAATTCCAGGAAAGATGTATTAAGTAGTTCTGCGCAGAACTAATTCACATGCCGAGCCGGCTGTGCCCACCATCCGCCTGCATAATGCCGCGGCATTCCCGGCTCCAAGGGGCGCCCAGCCAGCCGAGAAACCGGTGAACAAATGGCAAAACCTGGAAAACTGTCTACGCAGGTTAGCAGCCCAAATCCAGATGGGGAAATCCTAACTGAGACAGGAGCTGATGCTGTGCTCCAGGGGAGGGAAGGCTGTTGGGGTGCGGTTTCATTGCTGACCAGGGGTGCGGCGAGGAGGAAAGATGGAGTAAGAGCTCATAGGAAAAGCCTTATTCCCATGCAACAAGCTGTTTGCATAGCTGAGATAATGTAATAAAACGGATAAAAATAATGTAGAAGCGGTTCCAGGAAAGCTGTAGATTCACTGCGCAGAATGCTTTCCCCAAGTGCATGAGGCATCACTCTGCACGCTGGGAAAGGCAAAGCGTGGCAGAGAGCAGCACGGGGACCCCCAGCCCGGGGCCACTCGACGTGGGGTGACGCCACATGCCCCCCCATCATGGCTAAGCGTGGTCAGGCCTCTGCACCGTGTGGGGTTGGATGTCACAACCCAAAATTGTCACAACCACCAGGGCAACCTCGCCCTCCCCAGCCCACTCCCTCCACAGGAGCAAGGGCTTCCCCAAACCCCACTTTGGGGGCAGCCCCTCCCAGAGAAGGCCAGGAGGGGACTCTGCTGAGGATGTGTGAGCAGTGCTGGGAGCTCGGGGAGTTGAACAAAGTACCACGAGCGTGTCTCAGATGTCACTAACGAGATGTTCCCGTACGCACCGCTGCCTCGCCGCAGCCTGCTGAGAAGGGTGACAACAAGTGTGCGGCAGTGCAAAGGCGTCCGACAAGATCCCTGCCAGTGAATAACAAGATATTTCAAAATATTAAGGCTCCAGAGCTGGATTGTTTTAGATATGCAATTATGCTGTGTTATCAGCTCTAAAACTCCACTGTCACAAGCAGAAGAGGCACAGCTTTCCACTTGCAAACTATGGGTTTGTTTTTCTGTAAGTAAAAAATGAAAAAAGAGAAAGTGGGTAACAAACTCTATTTCCTGACGTAGAACATCATGTGCTTCAAATGTCAACATTGCAGTCCCTCCGTTCCACATCAGCACGTGCAAAAAACCCCACGATTTATAAGAAATTACGTGGAGGGGGTTTGCAATCACCTATATGCAAAAAGAGCCTCTTCCGAGAAGCACACGCTCACCCGGAGGCAAAATTCATCCCCCAGACACCTCCAATGGCCACAGCCCCCAGTTCTCGCCCCATGCAACCGTGCCACAGATCTGGGGAGTTCATCGCGGTATTGGATGCGAAGGGTAAAATGGTTAAAATGCATCCATCAATGTCCCCCTCCAAGTAGTTCTCAACCGATCACAAGTTGAGATCAATGAGTGATCGTTAGGGAGGAGGGCGAGATGCTGGAGGTGACCAGAGACAGATAAAAGAATAACAAACCCTACGCTGGCTTGGATATGATGGATCATATAATTTAAGGGCAGCTTTAAAAAAGAAGCCATTTCAGCCTCATTCCCATATTTGAGACTTTTATATGCTACAAGTTCCACTTTGGAAAAACTTATTATAATTGAAATACACTTAATTGAGATACACTTAATTGAAACGAATTGAAATTCCACCGCCACTATCATAGCAGTAAATTAAAAAGGAGGGAAAAAGATCAGAAAGGATGTTTTCTCAACATTGCCAAACTTCAGCCTGTTTTGCTGTTACAAACCAGAGCCCCGGTAATAAAAAGTCTTGTGCTTCTGCAACAATTATGCATTTTCATATATTGTTTCTAAGAAAGAGAATCTATTATTTACAGAGGAACAACCCTAAAAAAATGCCAGTCAAAGCCATTAAGATGTTTTCACTGATGCACCGCACGTAAATCTGATTTATGTTAACTTAAACAGTTAAGAAATCCCCAAAATAACTTCATTTATTATTTTATTGCCTGATTAATGGTTCAGAGTAACTGATTTGTAGCTGAAGTTTTACCGAATGCAAAATTAAAATAATAGCCTTTTACGAAAATGCTCTGCATTTGTTCAATTATGTGTTTAAAACTGAAACAAATATAAAAACTTCAATAAATATATTTTCTTCAAAGAAACAACATACTGTGGGTTTTCTGTTATTGTTGGGTTTGATGTTTTTGCCTCTAAGGAGGTCAGCAATATGGAAACATAAAGGCCAATTTAATTTGTGCATCTGTGGCTGCCAAGTATTTTAATTCCGACAGCTGTGACTGAAGAGTTAATATTTTACTTGTCAAAACCCAAAAGAAGGCCAGTGAATCACTCTAATTCTCATTAAGAGGCTTCCCCCCAGTAGCACCCTAATTCAAAATAATGAAAGTAGAGACTGAGTGCGATTCTAATACTAGTTGAGACCTATCTTTTAATATTTCTCTAGTGATGGATTAGGGATCGGGGAAATTCATCTCAGATCATAGAGCCTAATTTAATAAGGGATCATTCCAAGAGTATTGCATTTTATAATAATGTCATTTAATGTGTCGTCTTCCATTTTTACTGTCCCATATGTATGCTTACATGATGGTGCCATAGGGATAAACTTTTAAAGAACCAGTATCATTTTTTGTCCTGGGTTCCTCTTAACGAGGAAGTTTATCAATGATATGGTCTATTAGCGAGCTATTATAATTGCAGAGTAGTTAAAAGAAGCAGTGGAAGCCTGGAGAATGGTTACACAAATGACAGTTTCAAACCCTGGAGTGAAGGGAAAAGAAGAACATTTAAAAGTAGGTTAAAATCAGATTTTAGTGTCTAATACAATAGTGCCATAACATGAAAAATGTGGTAACCTAGTTGTTTAAAACACATGATAATAAAATAATTTTCCCCCGTAACAACACCTACATGGAACATTTTCCACTTGCTTACTTGGTGTATTCCTGTCATTATTTAGGCGGCTCTAATTGCTTGTTTGGGGTTTTTTATGACTATTTTCCAATGTTCTTTTCCCCAAAAGTACAGCGATTTGCCACTCTGCAAGGGCAACAAATTGTCAACCACCTACCTAAGGGATTGGAGTTTATTATTGTGTATTAATATTTGGACTGTATTTAATCAGTTATGCTATTTGTGCTTCTTGGCATTGCGCTGAAGGTGAAATTCGTGGTGATGCCTACAATTCTGAAGCTACTCAGGGTCAAGAAACAACCTAACCACCTAAATGTCAATATTTTGTTACTGGCTATGAGTTGTATAGTGGCAGCCAGAGCTTTGCTTAATCACACTTCTATAGCACACGGCCTTTAGGAAAAATGGTATTATAATGAGAATTTTTGTTCCAAATACATTCACATGGTTAAGTCTTTATTTTCAGGTAACAACTCAACAGCTTCACTGTAAGGTTTGACAGAATTAGATCAAATACAGACAGCCTAAATAGGAACCAGTTGAGTAATAACCTGCTGTAAACAATAATCTAATTTCAGGAGTATTTCCAGCATTGCAATGTGTTGTTTGAAGGGGAACACAATTAATACAAAATGAAATTTCCATGATTTTCTCTTTCCTCCTGTGTATTTTCATGGTTTTCTCTAGAATATTGTAACTCGTAGTATTTCTTGCACTTTTTCTCACGCAACTCAATTTATTATTCTTGTCTTGACAAAAATATTCTTTCTTGGTATTTCTTTTGATTTTCTGCTTTTCTTCTTTGCGTTTTAAGTCCCCATTTGTCTACTGACTGTTTTTACTCTCTTCCATTTCCTCTTCCTTCCATTTTTATTGTCTTCTCCTCAAGGCAGTTATTTCATACTTTTTCAGGTTCAATTTCTGAGTCTTACCATCGGTTAGTTTGTAAAACCCTCCTTGCAAGTTGGAAAAGTTTAATCTAGATTTTATAGCTCAGATTTTTTTTCTCACGATGTTATCTTTTCATGTGTTAGTGTATTGTTTGTTAGATTTGTTTCTTTTGATTAAATATCAAAAGTTATTCCTCCAGTAGGAATGTTACATATGTACATGTCTGGCATCTGGAACTGCTTTAGGGACTCAATCAGTTTGCAAAGAGAGAACTGTATTTATAACTGTTTTAAATCAGAAAAAAAGAAGTGTTTGTCTCTAAAATAATCAGAAATTACTAGTTTGTATTAAAGAATTAGAAACAAACAAACAATAAAGTTAAATAAACAAGTTTTGAGGACTATTTTTTAAGGAACATTGCCTGTGTGAGTCTCCTTTTTCTGTTTCCACCATTTGTTTTTCCCGTATCACCTTCATTACAAGTAAGGTGAAGAAAAAAAAGGGGGTGACACGCTAGCAGTTAATACAGGCTGTGTCGAGGCGCACATGTGCTTTTAATGTTTTCCTGGGTTTCATGTATAATTGATCATTGTTCCTTTCCTTACCTGTATGATTCTTTGCTTCATAACTAACAAACCGTACCGGTTTGGTGCAGTGATTATTAGGTGCAGGTACCAACCTTGTAGGAACCTGCACCCCTGCACCAGCACTCCGAAACAGCTCCCAGGCCTGGAATCACACCGAGAGCACAGGTGAGGGCAGGGAGTGAATTACAAGCCCAAGGAAAGCAAGGGGGGGTGTGTGGTTATGAACAAGGAGACTGGATGTCACAATTCCTGGGCACTTTTTGGAGCTCACCTCCAGACATGAGCCGGCCAAGGCAGGAGGCTCCCCCTTGGGCAGTACTGAGACGCTTTTATGTTATGTTATTCATTGCTGGGAAAGGAAAACTATCAACGGAGTTGCATCTATAACTGGTTAACTCGGTCTGAGTCCAGCTTGCTAAGCTGCCCATTACAAACCCAACCAAAACGTGGTATAAATAGCACTATCTCAGTGGGAAAAATTGGCAATAGTTAGAAAATGGGTCCCAGTCAGACAGATATAAGAAGAAAGTATCATCAGAAAGCCAACTGCCTGCCAAAGAATATAAATAAAGGAATGTTTCCAAACTTAGTCATTTCTCGCTTTTCATTTGTTCCCTCATTTCCCCCTTGCCTCTGTCTTTTTCCCATCCACAAGTCCATCCATAAAAGCCCATCCCTCCCACCACCTTCTCCTCATGCTATTATATTTGGCATATCTGCTTCTCATCACCGAGCTTAGCTGCGGAGGCTAACTGAACTCCTAATTATAGACTTGTACACCATCTTGTCGCAGAAATATCTTCAAGAAGACAGTTTAGGAAGAAGCTTTCCATGATGTTATCACCATAGGCTTTCCTTCTTGCCTTATCAGACCCTGCCAATACCTACCAGGGAAGGCAGCTCGGCTCCACCCCAGACCAGAGCTATTTCCACCCCATCTGTTTGTATGGGCTCAACCCCTCACCGATACCAGGCCATTCCCTTCCAGTCTGCCACGTAGCAGCACAGCTCAAGGTCTTCCTTTTGTTTCTTTGTTACTTTAAATTAATCAGAATTCAGTTTTAATCTAGAAATTCACATAGTCAGTTCACTATAAGAATTTGATAGTCAATACTTAGGATAACATGATTGTGCATTTGAGTCTCAAGGCATTTTTCTTTAGCTGTCTGGACAGGTATAAATCAGTCTCAAAAAAAAAAAAACCCCAGGCTGCCACAGCAAATATTCTTTATTACAATACAAAACTGATTTTCAACAAATAAAATATGCTGTTGTGGTCAGTATTCCCACAGATATCCATGTCTGCTAAAGCATTTGCAGACAGCAGACACGGGAAAAGACAAACACCCGATGAAGTACATGTTTTAAAGATCAACCCAACATCGCACAAAAACTGTTAATAATTTGCTCTCTTGTCACTGGAGCATGAAACCAACATCAGCTAAAACCTATCACGTAACAGCCCTCCTCAAGAAGGTAGGGGCTGGGTTTTTTTCTGGCGGCACAGGCTTTTTTTGAGTCCAAATAATAAATCCTATAAAAAATGCTGATAAGAGTGATCATAGAAATGTAAGCAGATTAGTCACCCTTTTCTCTCTGATAGCAAACTAATATTCTTCACTCTAAAGGTACTTTATTAAATACCGTTAACTTTACATCAAATATGCCAAGTATCTAACCAGTGGGGAGAGTCTTAAGAGCACAAGATCATTTTGATTCAGTTCAGAAGCGCAGCCTGCTCCTGCAGTCCCTGCACACACTAAATTCCAGCACTGCCAGGCTTTCCATGCACAACCAGTGTTAATTTTTGTTTACGCTTAGGAACCTCATAGCTCGCTCCCAAGTGATGGGTCAGGGAAAACGCTGCAGAAGGTCAACGGGTGTAGGTAGAGACCTCTTTGGACACATGGGACCTCTCTGCTCTCCTCTGTAAGAAGAAGAGGAGCTGGAGCGACGCAGGCTGGGAGGCACGCGCAGGCTGGGATGTGAGGCACAGCCAGCAGCTCTGCGTGCCCTCTCCTCACCCGCCAGCAAGAAGCCACTCCAGTGTTAGGCTTGAGATCCCAACCCATCACCTCAGCTGGAAACCCTCTTTAAATCGGTTTTAACGGAATCCGTTTCGTCGCCCTGCACTTTGAGTATAAAATAAAGACATTAAAAAATGACTAATTCAAGAATGTTTTCCCCTCTGAAAACCCAATTTCAGCCTACAAAGGCTGCGAGGCCCCGGGAGCCAAGGGCACTCTGTGATTATTTGGCTGCGGAGCTGCATGCAAACGCACGCTATTTAAATACCATGGGAGGCAGCTTTCACAGCTCTCTGCTTATGGCCAGATTGAGTTTCATATGTAATCTGGAATGCAACTTCTTTCTACCCAAAGAAGTGTATACAGTTTTGTATACAAAGAAATTTTAAAATAACAGTTTATTTTAGGTACTGCATTACTTTTCTGAGAACCTAGAAATGAGTCGCTAATTAGATTTAAATTTTCTTTAAAATGGATCTCAAAAAAAAAAAAAGTTACACATTGAGAAATTACATTTATGCTAAGGGATCTTAGCTGCAGAGGGTACCGGCTCATGAGACTTTCCATTTAGTCACAACCCACTGAAGTATTAGCCATGTGCTGCCAACAAGGGAAGACAGTTATAATTAAATTATATTCCGCATTAATTGTATTTAAAGGATAGCAGGTTGCTGATAGCCAGGATGACTTTGGCTATTCACATGTCTATTAGTGCAAAATCTGGCCGAGGGAAAAAATATTACGTAAAGCTTAGTCTTCTGTCCTCCTTTCCATCACTGCACGTGCCCTTCCTAGCAAGCTAACCCATCAGCCTCGTACCAAGATTACCTCGTTCGCAGCGGGTACGAGGCCAGAAGGATATTCACTGAGGAAAGGGATGATATCCATGCCCTTCGCCCGGTGGTGCTGCCTTCTGCCTCCTGGCTGCACAGGGAGCCCCCAGCTCCCCTGAAGGCGTTTTGGTTTCCCTGCCACCAGGAATTATGGGGACAGTGGCCATTAATGGATGATGGATTAACGGATATCAGAAAATTTAATTTCCTGGTTATACTCTATGATTCTGGTCTTTCTGTAGGGACATAAATGTGCACAAGGTAATGATATTTCAAGGGCCAAACTCTGGATATTCCCTTCCACCCTTTTCCTTCTGAATTCACACAATCCTCAGAGCAGATCGGGCCGAAAGGAAAGTACTGTCAGCCTGTGTGTCATAGCCTTACTGTCCAGGCTCTTTCGGGTTGTTTAATTTAGGAAAATAAATTGATGAGTGGGTAAAGTATTCCACGAATACAACAGTGTTTATTTACAACCAATGTACCAAGTCCAGTTTCCCTGAAGAGGCAGCCAACTGGCCAGGACACACTCCTCTTTTTGTCTGCAGCTCCCACCCTCTCTCGGAAGTCACAATAAACAAACCGTGCTTCTCCCCAGCCTCGTATTCTGCTCCAGGTGCTTCCCCTCCCTGCTCCTCTCTGCTTCTCTCATGTTTGCCCTGCAACGCTGTCGCACACACAGAGACACAGCGCAGCATCCAGATCTCTCCTCTGTGCCTGTCACCACGCCACGAGGACGCTCTCCGCCCACATGCTCCTAATCCGTGACTCATCTCGGTTTCTGCCTACGTTTAGAGGATGGCTTCTACTGTTTTGGCCATCTTCTTGCCTAAGGAAGCTCAGTTGTTTCCTATGCCCTCCTTCAGTGAAGCTTGGTTGCTGCATCCACCATCTCCAATATCACCAGACTTGATGCTCTTGCCACATGAAGAACACATAGGCGCCTAGATGTAAGATTGCTTTATAAAATTAACTAATTTTGCTGTTGCCTGGAAGTTGTAATTCAGGGGTCAATGGCAGTTTGCTTCAAAGAGGTGTTTTCAGTTTATTTATTTCTCTGATCTAGTCTAGTTTTATGGAGATTCAATACTTTTCACATTAGTACTTGTGACCACTTGAAAATAAGCAGTATTACAGACTTGTTGCTTCTCTGCAGGAGATGTAGCTGTATTTAATTATTTTATACATTTTTAATGTGAGTCTGTTCTAAAGCCTGTCCACATTTGATGCCTTTTTTGGTGTCCCAGGGCAAATTGTCAGTAGTATTGAGTATGAGAGTTGCAATGGACATTTGGTCTTAAATTGTTCAATGACAAGAGCAACACTCAGACACTAGCCAAGAGCCCTAGGCTATAATTTTCTTGGATCTTTTAAGCTAAACGAGGTTGTGCCTACTCAATAGCTGTACAGAAGAAATCAAGGAAAAATGCAATTTGTGGACAATGCATTTCTTCTGTGTGCAAACCTGATTTTTTTTTTTTTCATTTACATTTTGCAGGGCCTTTTCTGGAAAGCTTGGCTTTGTGGTCTTCCTTCCAGCATCCGCCAGGAGATGCGGCTATGTGCTCCTCTCCAGCAGTAAAAACTGCAAAGCCCTGCTTCAGAGGGCTGCATTTGCACCAAAAATCTACCACAACTCCCTTTGCAAACAGCAAGACTGTGAGTACATGAACTTGGACCTCAGGAGTGAGGTGGCTGGAGCTCCCTCAGCCTCTGCCTGCCAGGGAGGTCTATTCCTGCCCTGCTCTGACCTTACGGAGAGATGTCCTGGGACCACTATATTCTGACTGGACAAACTAAATGAACAAACATATAATCCGGCTGTATTTTCCCAGTGTTATGACTGTCCCAGGATGCTTGTCAGTGCACAGGATTTTGCCTCCTAAGAACACACAGAGAAGAGGTATTTTTCCCAGGTCTCTGACTGTCCCCAGGGAGCTCTCACATCTTCCTATGAAAATGATGCTGTGAGCAGCAACCCCAGAAGTGGAAGAGAGCAGGAAAGCACCGGCTGCTGCAGACAGCAGCTTAGGATCTGAGACAGAAGAGAGCTCACCCCAGCACTCACCCTCTGTACAGACGTGGGTTAGCTGGGAAACGTACTCAGATTCTCAGTGCATCTTACCTCCTTTTCTAGCAAGGAAGAGAATGAGATCTGTAAGGGAGGGGAAGCTGATGGGGCAGCAGTCACACCCACATGCCCTGGGGAGGGAGGGATGGGGAGGGTGAGAGCCTCTCTCCCTTCATCAGCAGCAAGGCCGCCTTCTGCTGTCTCCTGCTACTTGCCGGGCAGTTGTGAGCAGGAGCAAGGCTCACAGCAGAAGAGGAGAAAGAGAAAAGATACTCATGGGTCCCAGCCTTTGGGTTTTCACAAGGAGACTCTGCAGCTTGCAGACCTCCCTTGCAAGCCCTGCTGCAGGGCCCTGCACCTCTGCATCGCGCACGCCCTCCATAAGCTGCTGAAGGATGACATCATGCGTAGAAGGGAACATCTCCCCTTGCAGGGTCTGACGGGAGCGTAACCCTGGGGCTACCATGCAACTGTTGGGCACCCAAACTGTGCAGTGGATCAGCGCAAAACTCCATGACATCCCCCCAGCAGAGGCAGCAGAGACAGTCCTGGGGATTTTGAGTGTTTTCTGCGTAGTTGATGTGATGTCAGAGGAGCTCAGTCCTTTTTGTGTGGTTTTATTTTGCCTTACTAAAGCCAGCTGGTGCCTCTAATGGTTCTCCAGCCACTCTCAGACCAGCTCACTTGTTTCCCTATGGCATTTTAAACAGGCTTGAGGCTGTGTCCAGGAGAAAAGACTGCCAGTGGAGAGAAATAAGGACGAGAAAAAACATCTTCGGCAGGCTGGGGTGAGGAGAACGGAGAAGGGTTATCAGGAAGGGGCAAATGATGCCACAGCAATACATCGTACAGATGGGTGGGCAAGAGGAAATGTGGAGCAAGAGACAATGGTATTTTGGAGGGAGACTGGGATAATGTGAGAGACAGAAGCAAAGAAGAGACATGGAAGTCAGCACGGAGGTGGGAAATCACATGCAGAGCCAGGCAAGAAATTAGGAATGGCTACATGAGGTAGTGGATGGAGATGCTTCATCTGTGTTGCAGTTCCTCTCAAGACACCCAGAGGTGGGGAAGATCTTCCGTAAGTTTATGTTAAGCCCATCCACTGTTATTTATAAGAGCTGGGGGATTTAAAAACTGATCTCATTACTTCAAAACTCACCAAAACTTACCATAAACTTCCTGGCCACCTGCCTGGGCACTGTGATGGCCAAGGAACTTGGAGGATGGTAAATGTGGCTAGAGAGGTTTGTGTAGATTTTTTTTTTTAGCTGTTTCTTAGAAGCTGTTTCTTAAGAACTTCAAGGAAATAAGCAATGCGTGGAGAAGAGAATTAGTACTTTTAAAATAAAAGGCTCTTTCCTGAGTGCCAGGTATGCACTGATGAAGGTGGCAGAAGTACCGGGAATATCCAGCAGGCAGGGTCCGCACCTGCGTGTGAAAGGACGACCGCGATACAGAAACGGGAGCGCAGGACTAGTGGTGGTACTGCCTGCTGAGGGCAGGGAGAAGTCAGTGCAGATTTGAGGACAGCTTTCTGAATTTCTTTAAGTTTTCTTTAAGTTTTTTGCAAACTCGATTCCCTATGTAAATTATGACTATCCCAATTTTATAGCTGTTCAAATATGAAAGGGCAAGCATTTTTTAAACATAAATGGCATTTTTGATTACCAACAGCAGAACTGAAATTCTTCTTTCTGCTCCAGTTATTATCCTGGCATGCCTGAGCCCCTAACATTCATCTACGTATCTGCAAGCTATTGCTTCAACTTTTCTGAAATTAGACAAGATCAAATTTACCGTTTCCTTATAGACAACACCCGAAGTACGCTGAACCACCACATGTTCCCTTGTGGTAATGAACACTGAGTACACGAGCACACAGGAAATAGTTAAAAACAAATGCAATTCCTGGCTAATGTTAATTTTTATTTTTCCAAAAACTAAGTGGGACACTTACTAAACTTATGCAAAAGCTTGAAAAAATTTTAAAGGTATTCACACTTTAAATAGCCATAAAGATAAATTACTCATAGGGATACATCATACATAACTTCACCCAACCCTGGACATATCTTGGCCAATAACAATTGTTTTGAAGTATATATGTTCCGTTTATAACAGAAGGCTTAATTCATCTTCTCCAGAAACAGAACAGCGAGCTGACACTCTGTAAATCCTGCCCTTCCATTGTTTAACTGAGAAGTCTCAGTGCAGATGTTAGGAAAGAAAGCTCGGAGAGAAAATTCACAGGCATTTCCCTGGCCCGTGAAAATAAGTTCTTGATTACAATCAGAATGAGTCCATTAGAAATTAATCTAAACTAATTACAGCTGAACATAAAATAATTTATTAATTGCAAATGTTTATCTTCCCTTTAGAAATATTACCATGGTTAAATTACTTTTGAAATTCATACAAAATCCTTTACCTAGGTAGGAAAATATTGTAAACTATTTCTGTAATTAAACTGATTACATATGTAAAAATTTGCATCTGCTTCATATTATAAAGCTGTTTGGCAGCTGCATGAAACGAGGGCAAAAACCACTAAGGGTCACATCTTCTCCTGATGCAAGGAGCGTAAGACAGAGCTACCGCTGCTTACACCAGATAAGTCTGGTCTTTAAAGCCAGCAGATCCTATCAGGGAACCTTCTCCTGCAGCCTCGCAGTTGCAGCAGTAGAAGAATAACCAAAAACCCACCTGCGGGTACTGGACAAGGAGAAGAGCTCCCTACAAAATCACCCGAAACCGTATGGCTTAGTTAGCATCCCTTCCCACAGCAAGGACAAATGTCGTAGCAATGGTATTTCTTTAAACTAATAGCTGTCCGAGTAATTACGATAATTTAAACCAGATATTTAAAATGTATCAAACCCAGTTAATTCATTAGCCTATTGTTTTCTTTTTCTTATAGGTTCTGTACTGTTGTCTTCACCCAAGCAGAATTTCTGCTGCAGTCAACAAAGCCAATGGAAATACATACGAATGTTCTGCACAGGGACAGCAGGGGCGTTTACATGTGGTTTCCATTGTCCTGCATTTAACCTCTCAAAGATATTTTGGGGGAATACTTTATTTACATTTTCTTGAAAAAAGAGTATGTTTACCTTCTTCCTAAAGATTACCACATGTCAAAACTCTTCCAAATCTAAATATTTCATAAAAGAGAATCTGCATAATAAATAATGTATACACATTAAATAAAGGAAGGGTGTAGAAGATGTTCTGAGTATTCACAGCTATTTCGTAGAAGGCTACAGGCAGTATCTTGATTTTCAGCAGATTACCAAACTTGGTAAGTGCTAGCCAAGTTTCCGCTGCTTAAATATTTGCTCAGAGGATAACGAAGAGATTTGGAAGCGTGGTGGTGTTAATACAACAGTTTGCACACCGCTGTCCTTGCACGATCTTAAGGGTTAAAGCACCCTCTACGATCTTCTGGCACGCTGAGAGGGGCAACTGCTTGGTGCCAGCTCTCACCAGAAAATCTATTTTAGTCACTACGCTAAAATTCCCTCTGAGAAAAGTTGTTGCGTCTCTTTCTGGTTGCATCCAAAATTCGGATGCTTTCTAACAACATGGACAATTTTTTTTTTTCAAA
>NW_009258951.1:3655113-3658920 GCF_000687185.1 Egretta garzetta
TTGGAATACAGGTTAACTCCACTATCTTGTATAAGCTCCATCTGGTGTTCTCATCATCAGCAACTAGCTGGACATGTTGTCCTCCAGTAAGCAAAAGAAAATAGTAGGTCTAGGTTGTTCCTAGGGAAATAGGAAGGAGGCAGCAGCCACCTAACATCGGAGTGATGAAATGTTTCCCCTGTTACAGAGCGTGCAGAGCGTGTTAGCATCTTGCTGGAGCATGTGTCCACTGCGGTGAAGGTGCTAGTCAAAGGCACCTGACTGGAGAATTAAAATTGTTGGGTTTCGCAGCACGCCAGAACTGTGAGGTCAGTATGACCCCACAGCCATCAAGTCCTGAGCAAAATTGCCAGTGTTTACCATTTCACAGTGACACGGGATCACTTTATGCAAACCCAGGAAGCCAGAAAGCTTCAGGGACAATATAGATGCAGGGGACGCTGCTGAAGTGTGCATTCAAAAGACTGAAGGTGGGATGGAAACAACTACTGACTAGCTTGTCAGCTGGACAGAAGCGACTGTTGACTAGCCTGGATCTGCTTGCTGCCTGTTCCAGAAGGTGCAGAATCAAGGGTGACATTTTCAAAGAGCAAAACAGCAGGGCACCAGCGCGGGCAGAGAGGGGAGGAACTGCGGGCACCTGCTGGTGGAGCCGACAGCCCACCCAGCTGCACACACTGTTACAGACCCATAGCCGCACTTCCCGGATCACAGTGAGGAGCACCGATGTAGGTATTGGTCTGTAACACATGGAATGTCAGCCTGAACAGTGATGCAGCTGCATTTTCTTAATGCATTATTAAAACCGTTACCTTTCTTCTCTGAATTAACTTGAGGAAGATGTTCATAAAAGATTACACTGGCACTGTGCTCTACCAACCGCAGGTTTATGTCCTCGGTGGTTTCAGGATGGTGATAAGGTCAAGCTGCCCCTTGTTCGGGGCACTGGGCTGTGATGAGGGCATTTTGTGCCTCCCCATTTCAGAATTCTCCCTCAGAATTTTTCCCTGGGCGATTTTCACCTGTGTAAAAGGAGAATCCTGACATCACATCAGCATTTAATGAACAGCCTGTCTGACGTGCAAAGGCTGTAAAACCTTTGTTGTGAAGGAAAACATTCCCAAACACCTTTCATAGTTGCAGCATTAAAAAGTTTAACACAGAGGGGTCAGTAGATAGGCTGGCAAAACATGACGCAAATCCCCTTTGCATACATTTGGGGTTTTTTTCCCATTATCTTACAGAAAGCACTAGCAATGTGGGGCCAGGGTGACAAAAAAAGGGATACCAGAGTCCAAATTGCCTACTTTCTGAGACCACCGAAGTAGGCTGGTTACACAGCGTTAGTCGCTGGAGCAAAGCAGCAGTTTTTCCTTTTTTATTCTTCCCGCTTACTTTCCCTCTCTAGGAAAAGTCAAGGCTCTCGTCTGACTGCAAAACATTATTGCTGGAAAAGAGGCTGCCTTCCGCAGCGCAAAACGAGAGCCATATGTCGGCACAGCATCGGTATGTGGGGAGCACGGGTGGCATTGCACACGAATGATCCAGCAGATCCCTACCAGCCCTGCAGGCAGGAGCGCCCCACGCTCGCAGCCGTTGCCTCCGAGCAGGCAGGCTGCCTGCAGGGGGGTGAAGCCGCCTTCGGAGGCCTTTACAGGCACCTGCCAGCTGGAGACAAAAATCAGCCTCAAACCGGGGAGGGCTTGGGTTTGTGTTGTTGCTTACTTCCCTTTGCCAAAAGAAGGCACGCTGTTACCGCGCCGCCAGGAACGATGACGGGCATTGAGGGCTCTGCTGGTTTTTCCATTAGAAGTTTAGCTTTTTGCCCGGTCAGTAAAAGGAGTAACGACTGGCAAAACAGT
Source organism: Egretta garzetta (assembly GCF_000687185.1). NCBI lineage: Eukaryota > Metazoa > Chordata > Aves > Pelecaniformes > Ardeidae > Egretta > Egretta garzetta. Next base: position 3,656,976 of record NW_009258951.1, read on the forward strand.
GTAAATGCATCCTAAAAGCCAAACCCATGAGTGCTCTGCAGCCGGACTAGCAAGATTCACGGTGTAGAAAATTCTGAGAATTTTCTTCATTCGCACTAACTTAATTGCCTAGAGAACATCTGGAGGGAAGACTGGCCACGTGCGTAAAGCGCGAGTAGTGACAACTCACGTTTCTGAGAACGCTTATTAGATCCTCCATCAGAACCAGGGGCAGCTGCAGCTTAAATATAGCAAAGGCTAAAAATGAGCGCAGTTTTTCCAGTTCCTTTCAGAATTTTGTTGCCCATCCCAAAAACGCAAAGGTGATGCAGATCTGCTTCTTTTGGTTTTTAAATATATGTAGTAAACAATCATTAAGGTTCGGTTTCACCTGCTGGTACTTCATAGTAAGGATAAGCAGGCTCAGAAATTGGGAGAACCTGAAAATTCAAGGGAACAGCCAGAAAATTAGACAAGTATCAATATTTACTGGGCAGGAGTTAGTACAGTGTGTACTGTTACACAAAACAAATTATTTATTCCTTGAGTATTCAGCCGCAGCTCGCTCCTAGGACTGCTGCACTCGTCAGGGCACGCTGCTGTGGCGCGGAACCATCGGCTGGATACCACTGGGGCTCAAGGGTTCTTCTGATGCTCCTTTTCTGAAAGGCAAGTTTAAGTATGGTGGTTAAGAGCTATGCCTGGAACAAAGCTGAGCTGCTAATGAACAATATGAGACATATCAACTTTATACACAGTGTTTAGCACACTCTCATGCACTTTTATGCACAGTGTTTTCCTTCTTTCTCCTTCTAAGTGTTCTTGCATGGAGAAGGACAATCCATGGTAGGAGTTAGCGTGGCGGTGGTTGGAGTTTTCGGTAAGACATCTGGCTGCCATTGCGCTTCGCTGCTCACCTAACATCGTGTTGCTGTAGAGAGAGAACAAAACGCGGCAACTGCTGCTTCACTGAGTAAGAATCTGCGCCGGTTCCTGCTGTGAACATGCCATCAGCCCTACGAGGGCAGAAACAGGTGTTTACTCCTTCCTACATCATTTATTTGATCTCTTCTCTAAATCCCCTCTCAGACCAGTACACCTCCTTGTAAATCCCATGCTAAAATTTTATCTACGGAAAGCATATATTGTATGAGCATTGGCTGGCTCATGAAATACCCGTAACTAAATTTCATGAAAACTACGGGCTTTTATATAGGCTCAGACACTCTAAGAAATAAAATAGAAACAGAAGAGTCCTGGCCAATTTCTCTCGGCCTGTAGACTTATTAGGTATTCCAGTCCAAGGAAACCAGGAATGTAAGTATTCCTGTCCAAAAATATCCCGTTAAGGCTATTTTATTTTAATCACAGCTGCGCTAAAAAATACACAGTTCTCTCACACCATCCACTTGTCTTTCCCTGTACATTTTTCATGGTTTTTATTGCAATCATCTTGAAGACAGGCATGCCGGTATCGGAGCATGTCGTAAAGGTTTGCAATCCACAGTGTCTGTATCCGTCACAGGTTACGTTACGTACGTCAGTAACCTGCACAAGACTGTTAGGCCACCATATTTAAAGTAGGTGTATTTTAAACAGAGCAGGGAAGATGCGACGAGTTCATTTGGAGAGCAGACCGAGAATATTCGAGGCCGTGCTTGGGATGTGAACTGCGGGGCCACAATGACCGGGCTGTGATATTAGCTGCTCGTGCACATATTAATTAACTTCTTTATTCGGGGATCAATCGACACCACCGTTAGTTTTATCGACTTTATAATTAGCAGTACCTTACTTTTGCTTGAATACAGCTGTTTTACCTAACATAAAATCTATCATTTCCCGCCCGCTATCAGCATACAAACGTCCCGGCCGATGCTGCTCTTGCTCCGCGCAGCCCTGGCCGGGAGGGCTCCCCGCCCGCGGGGGACGCTGCCCCTGCCCCTTCCCGCCCCGCGGGGACACC
>NW_009258951.1:3659903-3664685 GCF_000687185.1 Egretta garzetta
GCGGGCGGCGGAGGTGCGGATTTTGCACAGCGCGAATTCCCCCGGTTCCTTCCCTGGAAAACATTTTGAGGCGTTACGCTTTCCTCGATTTTATTACCTGAGGGAACTTGACAGAGCTCGTAAAGACACAATTGCTATGTAACTTCCACCGGTCTATTTTTTCTTCAAAAGAAAGCCAAATCAAAACGCCGCGGTAAGTTTTGTGAAGCCGAAACTCAGGAAAACTCAATATAAAGTGGTAAGAAAAGATGCGCAGAGGTGAGCGGTGCTTCCTCCTCGTGCTGGGCGCTATCGGTTTGTCGCGATATCTACGGAGCAGAAAGAAACGTGCGAGCTCTACAGAAGGTGTAAACACAGAAAAGAAAGAAAATCACCGATGATGTAATACTAGCGGTACCAGAGGTGACGTGAAACCGTCCACTACAACGTTACCCTTTTCAGTCAATAGGTCGCAAAGTGTCTTAAATTCATTACTTGGCACTTATTGAAATTCGTGACGTCGAAAATGGATTAAAAAAGGTGAAGCAAACCTGAGTGAAACAAAATATATTGTACTGACAACAAATGTAATGAAATAACAGCATCTTTTTTTTTTCTTTTCTTTTTTAAATAACTTAAAATACACTAGAAAAAATATGGTCAATATAAATAATTTTGTTTTCATGGAGAACAAATCGATACAAAGCCCGTCCATACCAAAGTTCGCGTAGAAGAGCTTTCCCTCTGTCTTGGCAAGAAGCATGAGGGTCTGATGGCAAACTGGGGTAACATTCACCGACTGCGAGGTACCCCAGGTTAAATAGCTATACGTCTTTCAAATAATAATAACAATAATAATAAAAAAAAAAAATCACAAGGTTACGTGAATAGATACACCTTTATGAGATAAAATGTAAATGTTTGACAGTCAACTATCAATTCACAAGTTATAGCCAAAATAAACTTTGTTCGTGTGTATCAACATATTTTACATGTAGCCAGTACCTCTTATTGGAATTTGCCGTGGTGTGGAGTGGTGGTTGGGAATTAAATACTCTTTTTTTTATTTATTATTATTATTTTCCTTTTGGTTTTGCCCTCAGGACAAGAGAGACCCAGCAAAGGGAGGCAGACTCCGCTCTCCTGATGCTTTTCCGCTCCCTTTCATTTCGGAGGTGGGACAGCAAACGACCAACAAAGATTTAAGAGTGGAAAAGGTAGTGCTTGATCTCCCTCTCTCTTTCCGCTTCCCTCCGAGATTAAAAGAGAAAGAACCCAGCCACGTTTGTTTGGTTTGGTTTGTTTTGTTTTGTTTTTCTACTAAAGATGAGGGTGAAGTGCAAGTGAATCAAAGGACTCCATCAATGAAATACAAATACATGCAACCCGGAATGCTGCTGGAGGAAGTATCCCGGACAGTTTCCCATTAGAAATTCGCAGAGAAATCATTGTCTCTTTTCTTCCCTTTTTTTTTTTTTTCCTTTTTTTTTTTTTTTCCTTTTCTTTTTTTTTTCCTCTCTTCGTCGTCGTCGTCTTTTCTCTCTTCTTTTTGTCGCTATTCCAGACGTGGTTGTTAAACTCAAGTATCTGATGCAACGTGAAAGGAGGCCCGCCTCTCTTATCAAATTTCTTGTATTAAAGTGAACTTCGCAGAAAAAGGTCAGTTTCAAAACCTGTGAACTTCCCAGCTGCGTGTCTAGTTCCTCTAATTCTTTAAATAAGTATATATCTCCCGTCAGTTTCTCCTCTCCCTCGTCTCGTCTCTCTCTCTTTTCTTTTCTTTTTTTTTTTTTTTTTTTCTTATTTAATCAATATAGTTTTCAGCTTAGTGCTCCTTCATATCATGGTTCCTTAGCAAAATGTCACCAGCCTAGCAATGCTTCAGGTTAAAATCTGTATCACATCAGCAGCCTAAAGCTGTAGCTGGAGTTATTTGTTTCTGCTCATACCTCCCCAACATGGCCATTTAATAATGGATTTGTAAAAAGCAGAAAACTGATACAGAAACACGTACTATGTTTTAATGATTTTTTTTTTTTTTCCCCCTAAAACTGTGGGTGAGCTTTGGTGGAAAACCAATTTTATTTAAATAAGAAATCATTAGAGTAAGTTTCTTGAAGATACAGTTTCAGCAAAGGAGAGGTCGTGTAGTAAAGCTGAAAACTGTGAAATGCAGTAATTTATAAGCAAGCTTTTATGAAAGAGGTAAAGTATAAGAAAGCTTCCCATCGGGTTCTTGACTGAAAGGTTCTGCTTTTCCTTAGATGCACATGAACACCTGTATACAAATGGGGAAAGCCAATACAAATATGAAGGCTTCTTGTTTGGATATCGTATTTGCTGTGTTGGTAGTGTTTTCTCTGGTCTTCGTGCTTCACCAACAGTTGTATATCTGTGACGCTTTGTAAAGTTGACTCTAGTGAAGAATTCAAGAAAAGAGGAAGATGTGACGATGCTGCAGAACGTCCAAAATGTTTCTGTGAGGGTCAGATGGAGGTTTCATGTGGTCTTAGGGTAGCCTGTATTGTTTTCACTTCACCAAGAAAAAGTTACTTGTGAAACTTGAATTTGTCCAGATTACCTATATAGTTGACATACCTATATTTTTTTTTTTTTTACTTTGGGGAGCAAGGGGAGGGGAAAAAAAGTCAAAATACACAGAAAACCGACACTCGCGGAGTGCTCGTCCCAGAGCGCTGGCTCGCTGAGCCCCGGCCTCGGCTTTCCTCACCAGGGTCCCGAAAGACCTGAACCGGCCCCTGGTATCTCACGCTAACTGGGCATAATGGGTCTGGATGTTTGCACCGTCAGGCCTGAGCAGATCGCGCTCATTAATAAATAAATTTATTAGCGTTATCTTCAAGAAAAACTAAACACCAAAGAGTGTAATGACTCGTTTGGGGTTGGTTTTTTTTGGGGGGGGGGAGGGGAAGGGGCAATAATTACTGTCATAAAAGCTTCGCTACAAAGAAGTTTAGAATTTCTCTGTTCCGCTGTGCAGTGGCAGAGAAGCGGAATAATTGTCTCATTATCATGATAATCTAATTTGCTTCCACAGAAAAGGCTGCGCGTTAGACAAGAACATACTCTTAATATTGGAAACGGAATTGTTGCGATAAATTTCCAGAATAAAGTTCTGCTCGCTTAGAGAAGGGAGGGGAGGGAGGGAAGGAGGGAGAGCGCGTCTTAAAACATCCCTGTTTAAAGACAGACCTCCGCACCGCATCTCAGAAGCCACATCCACCAAGCAATCCTTTCCCCACGGCCAAAAAAAAAAAAAAAAGAGAAAATATTCTTTTTTGAGGTCTTACTTGAAGAGACAAATATAAATGTGAATTTCCCCCGCCCTGTCATTTACTTCAGCCAAGCGAAATCTGCCCAACAGCCATGTTCGCCCTCAGCCTCCCGCGGAAACGCACATTCCATAATTTACAAATTAGTGCAGATGCGAGGCAAAATATTATTGCAAAGCGTTTTCCGGAACGATTGAAAGGGAATGGGTTTAATCTATGTAAATCTCCAAAAGTTATTATGCACCCTGCCATTTGGCATAATGGGAGCGCGGATTATGCGCCGCCGCGTTCTTTGTCGAGCAAACAGCCAGCAGAAGGAAGCACCTCCCTTTTACATTTTTCATAGCCAAGTTGAAACCCAGCAACTTTGTTTTCTTTGGTTTTGCTAAGGTTTGCTGGGCGTAAATAGGCGGCTGCCTCGGCGGAAAAATGGGGCGAGCGGGAAAATGAAGGCTCTTTTTATTATTATTTTTTTCTTTTCTTTTCTTTTCGTGACAGGCTGTGACGACAAAAGCTGCTTATTATTACTTTTTCGGTTCGACGTGACCGCTCTGTCTCTGTCCTTACCCTGTTACAAGATGCAGGGAAACCCCACAAGGATTGTGCGCATAGCTCGGTGCAGATGGTGGCCTACGAGCACAAAGATTGAGGGGGAGTATCTGTTACAGCAAATACTTTCTAACAGCTGCAGATGTTAGGGGCCTAAAACTACTCCATGTGTTCGAACCAATAATGACCATCATTTTCTCTTCTTTTATTATCAGAACGGAAATACACCGGAGCAGCTACATTTGTTCGCGTTTGAGGAGTTACCTTCCTCCCCAGCCGGGCAAAGCCCGGACCCTTCCTCATTCTTCATCTCATCCCGACAAAACTTGCAGAAACCAGCCCGGGAACCGATTTTGGGGGAAAAAAAAAAACCAAACAAAACACAAAAAACCCCCAAACTTTGGGAGGGCAGCCCGAGGTTAAACGCGCAGGTTAAATCAAAGGAAGCTGTGGCTTCCCCGTACGGGAGAACGCTTAAAATAGCCTGGTTTTGTTCCAGACTTTTTGTATTTCATAAATCCGAACAAAGCCGGTCTGTGCACTTCGCTCAGTTTTCATGCCGCTTCCCTCAAGATTTAAGAACTACGACGAGGAACGGACTGTAAATTTTTTTTTTTTTTTTTTTTTTTTTGCACTTAGCAGTTCCTAATTTAGTTTACGGCCACTACATCTATAAAGTTAATTGGTACGTCCGCCCGGTAAGCCCTGAGCCAGGAGCAGCCCGGGAGAGGGACTGCAACCCACGCCAAGAAAATACCCGTTTGTAGCTCTTGCCGAGGCAGAGATGAAATAAAAAAAAACCAACCCCGCAGAGATTAAATAAAACGCGACAGAGCGAGGGGCAGGGGACTCGCAAGGAGTCCAAACCGCAGGGCAGCCCGGGGAGGCGATTTTTCGGATTTGCTGGGTGCAGTTCGGCGCGGGGAGCCCCCCTCCTCTCCCTGACAGCCTGTGTCGGGAG
>NW_009258951.1:3667681-3668456 GCF_000687185.1 Egretta garzetta
GGAAAAGTTCCTCCGTGGACGCCCAGATCCACCAAATAAATTCCCGGCTAATTGACAGTGACAAATACGGCCGCATCGTTAACGTTTTCTCATACGGCGAATCGAGGCATCAGATTAGAGCGAATTACGCTATTTATTGCTAATATTGTTTTCCCTTTGTTGTTTAAATCCCATTAAGAGAGCACTTTTGTTGACAGAACCCGTCTCTTTTACACCTTTGCTAGCGTTCTAATAAATTATTCAAAGTTGTTTAACTCTTGCTTATGTATTGATTTTTCATTTGACCTTTGGGAAGATGACTTTACATGAAAGAGCGTTTATTTACTCGAGCAGGTACGGCACCGAGGACGGAATTAGCATTTCTTTACACCCAATTATACACGCCTCAGCCGCGGTAGGCGACGAGCCCCCCTTGCCCCGTTTTGGGCAGCAGAGCGGGTCGAGCCGCCGGCGAACCGGTCCCGTTGCCCGCCGCTCCGCCCCGGGTGGCTTTTTCGGTACCGGGGGGGGATCGGCCACCGGGGTCCCGACGGGAACAGACCGGGGAAAGCTGATCGTCAGCGGCTCTTCCATCCTCGCGTTTCGTTTCTCCTCACACCACAACACTTCGCAATTCCCGTGACGTGAGCGCGTGCTCGGAAACTCGCGTTAAACTAACCGAATTCGTCCAAAGACAGAATTAGGCTTTAAGGGATTAAATCGTTTCGTTGCGTTTTCTCGCCCCTTGCCCGGCGGAGGCTGAGCTGGGCCCACCTCGGCGGGCGGCGGCCAGGGA
>NW_009258951.1:3669587-3677476 GCF_000687185.1 Egretta garzetta
GGCTGGGAGCGGAGCGGAGCCCGGGCTGTGATCCTCCGGGCTCTGGTGGGATTTCCCGGTGTGAGCTGGCCGGGAGCGCTGGGAACGGGTTCTCCTCCCAGTCCCTTCCGAGTCTGTCCCGCCTCCCGCTGTGTAGCAGGGCCCAGCTGAGGTGAGTAGGGAACATGAAGTGTCCGTAAGGGACGTTGCTGCCCCTGGCACCTGCCCTTGGAGTCCACGTTGTATTTCGAGTCACGGGATGATAAGAGGAAACTATGTCTGCAGAATTTTGCTTTCCCAGCTCTTGTCTGTGAAAGTGTGGGTAAAGAAGGTACGCAATTTGATTTCTTCTGTATCTGATGTGCTGTTTCTAGCAGCAGTTGTTTCAGGTATTTTCATTTTGCATTTCAGCTAAATACAATTCTGGGTGTTACTTTTTCAGATACGGATGAAATTTTTTCCCAATGGTTTTATCTGCTCTACTGATCTGAGACAAATTTTAAACATGTTATTTGAAGTGGTTTAGCATGATCCTACACCCCATGACCGAGGAAGGTATTTAGAACTTGATTTCAAAAAAAAAAAAAACCCAAAAGCTGCATCATAAAGTTCATGTAAACTGAGTTGGTCTGTAAGCTTATTCTGAAAGTTGGTTACTTGGAAGAAATGCTGGTTAATTAATGCCCATAGTGAACTTGGGTTGATCTAAAATAGGAATGTTTGTTGTTCTTACTGCCTTCAAGTGTGGAAAATGTAGTTATGTGATGGAAGGCCAGTTTTCAGAATTAAGAATTATTGAGCAAAAGATGGCTTGTGGAGGCTGTCCCTTAGCAGATGAGCACCATACTGGGGTTTGAGGCCTTGGTTCAATTCTCCACTCTTGCTGTTGGTGTCCTGGATGACCGTGATGTGATGTGATGTTTCCTTGAGCCTAGTTTATACCACGTTTAACTTTGAAATCTGAAGATTTGAAGCTGAATTAAAGAATACTGCTACTATAAATTGCTTGCCCATGATTTTGAATTGAGACAAACTTTCTGCAGGTTGAAAATTAATGATTTTGAAAAATACTGTTGATGTAATTGTCAGAGAGGACATCCTTTAAGCAACCAGAAGACAGTGTTGTGGTATGTTTGGTACCTGTGGATTCTTGTTGCTATGGGCGAGATTGTAAGAAAGTAAATGGATTCCTGTGATTTTTTTTTTTTTGATCTCTAGACTTTCTTCTGAGGTGACCAGTTATGGTAGCTGTCTTGATAGATGCGATTCAGGTGTTCTTCCTGTAGTGGTCTGAAAAAAAAGAAAGAGGCACCACTGGATAAGTATGTGAAATCAACAACAGTAATTCAGATTGTAGAGCAGGGAGAGTTTCCACATAACTACAAGCTTGGTGGAGGTAGATACAAAGACAGTCTTTGATCTGTACACATACAGAAGCTGTCTGAAAGGGGCTTCTACCCTCCGCCTGTTTGTGGTCTTCCTTTTTTTGGGGAGCAGTGTTGCCATTAGTAACACTGTGACTCCTACTTACTAGCTAGTGAGCATGTTTGTTGAGGTCTTAGAATAAATTTTACTTCAGTTAACCTTGTTCCCTGGCTGAAGCTGAAGTAGCATCTCATCCTAACTTGTTGATTCTCTAAAAAACAGGAAAGGAGGAGATGGTTGCAGTGTATTTTCCATCAATACCCATATAATGGGTTGGAATTTCATAAAGGATCTTGTTTGTAGAGACGCTACATAAACGGCATAGGTGGTTAGTGATTATCGCAGCTCAGTGATAGTCAAAGTCTCTTAGTAACTAACAAACATAAATTGTTTTATTAAAAACAACAAAATGATAGTATTTTTCTGACAATCTACAGTAGTTAATACAATAATAATTTGAAACTCATGCTTGAAAATACAAAATAGTTCTAAAAATCTATGAAACAAGATTGAACAAGGTCAGATCAATGAGCGTATAATTCTTACTACCTTTTAAAGTGTACCTTACTCTCTTGAATAGATTTTTCTAGAGAAGTCTGTTTCCTATGTCATCTATGTTTTCTTTACATTTTTAAATGCAGGGTGGGAGGTTACTTAGCTCTTTGCAGGTGAGCTTGATAGCACTGTTTATAACTTTGCCAAATGTAAATAGTTGATTTGAAATTTTTGATATTGGTGTTTCTCTTGGCAAAACGTGTGTGTGAGAGTATGTGCTTTGGTTTTGTTCCAACCAAAGTGTTGCAGCATCAGTTTTCAGAAACAGGACTTAGACAAAAAATAACTATTTGAAAAACAAAGGCCTGGAGACCTGTCTTTTACATATTCCAACATGCCTGTGCTCCTGAATGAGGACTTAAAATTTATCAGGCCCAGGTGTTAGGCATTCTGTTGCAAAGCTGTTCAATTTCAGACAAATTGCAAGCCTTCAAAATGTTGAAATTCACAGACATTCACTAGAGCCTTCAAGAATACTGACCTAGCTGATTAACTTGATGTTATGTTCCAGCTCAGGTTTCAGTATGATTTCGGTGTAGCTGCTGCAGGTCCTCCTATCTTGAGATAGCATCTTCTGAATTCTCAGTGTTCCTTTGCTGTTGGACCAGAATAGTTTGATCTAAACTCAGAGGTGGGTGAGGAGATATGCTAAGAGTGAATGAGTGCCACGCCAGGAGAAGGTTGGGGCTGGGTGATGGAAAAGAATGAGCCTCCCTGATGTGGTGGTCAGGAGACTGTCTCCCCACGAACACCTGGGATGTGACCCAGGTTCTAAGTTCATCTGAAACTGTTCATTTGCTGTTGGTGCTCGTTAATATGCCTTTCCTTCCTCCTCTTCTCCTCATCCTAGTATTGCTCCGTAGTCAGGATAAAAGCCTCTTGTGTCTTGCTAGGGATTGTGAGCCATATCTTCCACAGTGCCTACACATAAAGAGGGGTTGGCAGAAGCCTGTCTCCTATTGCAGATACATACGGTTTAACACTTCTGTCTGAGAAGTAATGAGCCTTAAAAATGGAACTCCTCATAGCTATAAGGGTGAATTCTCTTATGCCACTCCATTAACTCTGTGGTACAAGTTTTTGTGGTGGATCCACAGACTTTGTATGGAAACAGCCAGGTAGGAAAAAAACATGAGATTCAGCATATGATGGCACATGAGTCTTAATTTTTTCTGTTTGTTTTTTTTTCCCCTGCCTCATTGTTTTGTTAATTAAGATTCCCTAAACTATCTTAGTTCTCCTCTGAGATCTGTAGGTACTATTATACAGTCCTGTTTGTGGAAATGGTATATGGACCACCCCTGACCCACCAGAACAACTCATTAGCCATCAGGCCTCAGCTGGTGTGATCAGTCAATGCTGGCAATCCCTTCTCCCAGCGCTGTTGAGGAGTATGGAGGCAGTAGGCAGTAGTTTGGGAGAATACTAACCTGTTACAGGTCTCGATAATTGACTACTCTCAAATGCTATGTTTATAAGAGGTGTCTTCACAGGAAAATACGTCATGACCAAGGGATGGTCTAAAGACCCCGGTGAAATATAGTGCCTGTCAGACAAGTTTGTCTGTTGCCTGTGTACATCCAAAGTATTCCCTGGAGGAGGCAGCTACTATGACTTGGCTGCAGAAGTTGTTCCAGGATCAGCAGTCTGCTTCTGGCAACCTCTTTTCCAGTCGAAACTCTAGAATGTGAAGGGCATCAGTCACCCATGTGCCTTTGTCCTGTAGCTCATCCATGGTAAACCCAGTGCTCCTGGATCTCCTGAGGCTCAAGTATGTGCATGTTTGCTGTAGGGCTTGTCCTGTAATAGGGAAGGGCCACAGGATGTAGTTGTTCTTTGGTCCTGAAGACACAAAATTGAGATTTATGTAATATGCTTCACTAGTTCTATATGTTGCCTAATCCAGTTATATGCCCAAATGGGGAAAGAAGCTGATGGCAAAAAAAGGAAGTAAAACAACAGACGATATATATGTTGAAGTGTAATGTTCTGGCTCATAATGATATCCACATCAAATGGCGAATATCTCAGCACAAATGTCTTTAGTATTCTCTGTTTCTCTGGTCTCTTTCATTAATCTTGCTGTCATGAGCTATGGTCTGTGAGCTTTTAGCTTAAAATCTGTGTGTTGTAGTTTCATCTTTCTGAGCAGTTCAGCTTATTTTAAGTTTGCAATTCAGGTTCATGTTCATTTGAAGATTGTTCTATCAGTATATATTTGAAGAGCTTTATTTTGCTGTTCAACAACAGTACCTTGGAGTTCTGTAAATCTACTACGAGGGGAAAAATTAAATGACTGCACAAGATAGTGTGTTGATATAAATTGGCATTCCTCTATACAATTGTAAATTAAGGTCATTGTTTCTTAATGAGATAAAATAGCCTGTAAAGTAATGCCCCTGCCTCTTTCAAAATCTGTGGCGAATAATTTTAGTAAGATGGTAGAAATAACTTCATTTAAAAAAGAATTTCTCTTTACATAGCAGTTCATCCTAAAACTCCGCTCTTTTGGGTGCATGGAGGTTTGCTGTTTTAAGTTGAATATTTCAAAAAGGCTTTGTTTAGATTGTTAGCTGAAGGACCAATTCTAAAGTGCTGAAAACAGAAACTGTTGAGAAGTGAAGTACATATACAGAGGGACTGACTACAGCAAAGCTTAGTAGCGACTAATTTGTAGGCACTCCTGGCTGCAGGAGTGGAACTGATAGCTCCGAGTTGCGTGCCGAAGAGCTGTCTGTAATCCTCAGAGATTTGGCTACACAGGAATGAGTTTACGTAGCTACTGTTTAGATTGTGGCAGTAAGTGAACTCCAGTGAACATCAAAGAAAGCCCAGATACTTAAGGGACTGTCTTGTATTTTGCATTAAACAACTGTTGGATAAAATATGGAAACTCTCTTGAAGTGGATGCCAGGTCCAGAACTTGGCACTTTCCAGGTGTATGTCCCTTGGACTCTTGATTTGTGCTTGCTGTAGCTTCCTTGCTCTGGCCCCAGGGGTCTGGCAGTCCTTAGGACGAGCTGCAGCAGTGTGGGAGGAGCGTGTCTCAATTTGATGAACGAACCTGTATCTCTGACATAGTCTTCAAACTCTGTCAAATGCAGCATTGTCTGTATATTTATTGCCCTTTGAATGTAGCCACCTGAAAGGCTCCCTCGGGAAAGTTGGTCACAGTACATTGACTTTGCAAATCCTATGGATTTGGGTGTTTAGATATATCAGTGTAGGACTGTAGCAAGTATGATTGTGCGCAAAACAATTTTAGCTGTCTTGGGAACTTGAGGATGAAAATGTAAGTTTAAGATACTTTGTGGAACTAAACTTTTTTTTTTTTTTTCCTCAGTCATGCATTTTGACCGAAAGGCCTAGCGTAATCAAGACTTGTAATTGCATGTAAACCTTTTGTGAGTTTAAGCATAAATGTACTTAATGGTGAATTTCTCTTTTGTTCTGTTTTCAGTCTCTACCCGGGAGATTAGGGTCTGCTGTGCCGAGGTGACAAAAGGTGTGAGGAAGGGCAAAAGTTTGTATGCAGAAAACGAACAAGTTCAACCTGTTGATGCTAGAAATATGAGGACCTGTAATATTTCAGTGTTGGTTCAAGGCAGGTGATATTATGGCAAAATATATCTGTGATCTAGCTGTTGATGTGAATTATGGGTTCCTGTTTTCCCAGTGCAGAAGCAGCTTAGGGAGCCTTGAAATAACAGTTTGTTCTTGGGAAGAAGGGCTGTTACTAACTGCCATTAGCTGAAGTGTGTGTGAAGAGGGGTCCTGAAGTCTTGGGTGGGTAGGGCTGATCCTGCTGGGATAGAAAAATAGTTTTAAAGCGTTAAGCACTTTCTGCTGCCTGAAAAGTCAAGAAATACAACAATTCTTTAATTGTGAAGCAATGAAGCTGATCTCTTGGGAGTTCCAAATGAAGATGATAGTCTTTGCAACAATTAAATGACTGGCAGGCTTCCCTACCCCTCTATTTTTTTCAAATCTGAGACCAAAGTCTGTAAACTTTGTCCAAGTGAACACATTGGCAAACAAGAAACATTTCTGAAGTTTAGTGTTTATAGGTCTGATTTTGGAATAAAGGAATTTAAAATTGAGTGGATCTAAACTGAGAACCAAAATCAACCTTACTCTAGTTTAAATTAATTTAAAAATAACTTTCTAGAGTTTTTTTCTCAATGCATATTTTAATTATAATGAGTAGGACAAAAACATACATTATTTTAATTGCACAGTCTAAAAACACATGAAATGAACCACATCAATAACTGAAATCAATAGACTGTTTTGTTGATTGTGTAAGTATTATGGATCTTCATTTATAACTGTAAATTAAACATTAAAGATTCTTAGCATCTTAAAGTGAAATATCAGATATTAGAAGTATCTTATACGTTGCTTCCCAAACTTCTGAAGAATCAATATCTAAGGCAAAAATGTAAAAATAAGTTAAAGTATACTCTGATAAGTAACTGATTTTATCAATACATTTATGTGTGTTTAAATGGTTGTGAAATATCTATTGCAAAAGTTTAGAACAATAATACCATAAAAATTAATTCAAATTTGCTGACAATGTAAACTTCAACTTACTTGGTAACATGAATTTATTGACGTCTTGTATTCAAATCTTGAGGTTTTTTTTTTGTTTTAATTTTTTTGCATACAACCCAAATTTTCTACTCACATGATAACTTTTAAAAATGGTATAACCATATGCTTATATACGTGCAGGCATTATGTATACTTATATATTATAACAATGTAATATAGACACGAGGCTTTGTTACAGTTTAGAATTTTTGTTTTTATGTAGCTTGAAAATGGGTCGTCGCTCCTCGGACACAGAAGAAGAGAACAGAAGCAGAAGGAAGAAGAAACACCGCAGGCGTTCGTCTTCAAGTAGTTCCTCAGACAGCAGAACATACAGCCGTAAAAAATCTGGAAGGAAATCAAGGTCAAGGTCGCGGTCTCGAGATCTCCAGTCTCGTTCTCATTCTTATGAGAAAAGGTGCATTTGTAGTAATTTACAGTCTGTTCCAGTTGTTTACAAATTGGGCTCTTTCATGTTATGGTAAAAAGCCAGAGGTGTTTGAATCCAATGTGTGGTCATTTCTAGATTGGAAATTTATAGCAAAGTTTGCTCTGAATCTTGGAAGATATGGCAATATTTCCACTTACGTTTAAAGAAAAAACCCAAACCACCACCACCAACCCCAAAACACCTCCCCCCCCAGTACAAAACAAGTATATATTGAGAGCCAAAGGTAACTTCCTTATTAAAACAAAAAAAACCCCCAACCAACTAAAGTAACTTTTCCTTTATTTTCCTTCAAAATAATGAATTTTTAATCTCTTTTTGTAAATATAATGGTTCATATATTAATGACAGTTGGAAAAGTAGTTTCATTCAACTAGTTATAGATTATTCTGTGTTTCTTTTTTCTGTTGTGATAAACCAAATGGGTCTTTCCAGACAACAAGGTAGACTTTCTCAATATAAAGATTTAGGGTGATTTTGCAGTAGGTCTATAAATTTGCTGCAAGGGCTAGTTTTCACCATTATTCTTGATATTTCTTATGTGTACAGGATACAGTAGTCAGTCAGGTGTTTAGCACACGGATTGTGTGGCTATGTCTACCAATTTTTTCTTGAGCTAACATATTTCCTTCATCAGAGGCCCCTTTAAATACCTGACCTTTTAAGATATCCTGGTTATCCCTGTCTGACTTGCAGTGATCCTGGAGTCAAACTGAACAAGTAGTGGTCAATTTATTAGTAAGTGGAGCTGGAAAATACTCATCGTGTCTAGCTGCACTGTAAATATATTAGAAACTGCTTGACAAACCCTTCTTTAGCTGGCAGAAGAGTGTGTCAATGAGGGGCAAGGTGGCTGGTTGGGGGGGGTGTGTTTTTTTTCTTATTT
>NW_009258951.1:3677486-3731911 GCF_000687185.1 Egretta garzetta
ATTTTCTTCTGTTCCTGCTTAGCATCTACATACAGCCCTTAGGGGACACAGTGAGATGACATGGGCTTCGATGCCAACAATATGCTGATGACATGCAGCTTTATGAATCTCTTTAGTCCAGTGCAGGCATGGCTATCTTGCAGATAAAAACAGAGCTTGAAGGGAGATTAGAGTCTGGATGAAGACCAGTTGATTTAAATTGAATCCAGAAAAGACGAAAGTGTCTGCTTTTAGGATCTGGCTGGCACCTTTGCTTTGCCCTTAGTTTAGGGTATTTGCTCCTGGCGGTTAAGTCACTATTACATGCTGGGGTCCTGCTGGCTTTATCCCTGACCCTTGAGAATCAAAAGCAGCAGTCTCTAAGATTACTGTTCTTAGTTTTCATTTAGCAGGAACATTGCATTCCTTTCTCAGATGAAGATCTGTTTTTTAGTAATTAACCTATATATCTTTTTCAGTTTGTACTACTGCAGTACTACTTGTGTGTAATACAGCACCTTTTTCCTTATGCTAGATAGGCACATATCACATGGCTGTATCCTGAATTCCAGAAATGTGTCTTACGTGGTGTTACATTTTAATATTACTCAAACATAATAAAGGCCAAAACCATGGAGGTTCTCATTGTGATTGTAATTGCTATTTGGATAGCTGTCAGAGAGATGGATACTGAGAGGAAACTTTACAAAAGATTAAGAATTGGAACTAAGAAGAATTGGAATTAAGAACTCCCACTAGTTTTGGGATTAGTTGGTTTAATTTATGTATTTAGTATGTACTATTTCACCTTTCTCCTATGTGTATAAGAATTTATTATTTGAATAAACAAAATGGGGAAGTTGGGGAAGAGAAGGAAGGGAAGATACCATTCTGACTCCTGACTGAACTCAGGAGAAAACTTGCAAGCACAGATGGAATAAATTAATATTGATTATTTGATCACTAATTGTACTTAAAAAAGGGGGGGGGGGATGGAAACTGTCTACATCAAAGCAGAGAAAGTCAAGACAACACATCTCATACATTTATAGATATGTAAAATATTTTTAGATGTACATAACTTAAAATACATTTTTTTATTTAGATTTTATGAATGTACATAGCATGTCTGGAAATAATTGTATAGAGCAGCAATGCAGAAATTAACATTTTATGGATTTAATTTTTAGTGCTGGAGTTGTAGTCCTTATCCCATAGGGTGTAGTTCTGTGTAAATCCTGCTGAGAATGTAGGTCTAAATGTTTCTTTAACCTTAGATTTGTCAAAGAGGCAGTGAGTTCCAATGAGCTGGTCATCGGACTAAAAGCCATTGAGCTGCGTTCTGTTCTTTGCTTTGCCCTTGAGGTACTGCATGATTTGGGGCAAATCAGTTAACTTCTGTTTTTCCTTCTGCCCTTCCTCTGTCTTGAGATGTGTGTTTTAGAACGTAAGCTCTTTAAGACAGGCATTGCCTGTGTGTATGCGAATTACTTACTACAGTGTAATAGTGGTATCTGAGGCTTCTGCAACATGTTATAATACAAAAACCACAGGTTTGTACGTCCCTTTTAAGTAAACTGCTAGGTTTTTTGTTCCTGTGTGGGTTTTTTTGTTTGGTTGGTTTTTTTAGAAGCAGTAGCATACTAATAGCATGGTTTCGTTTTAGACGCAGACACAGATCAAGCAGTAGTTCTTCATATGGTTCTAGAAGAAAACGCAGTCGTAGCCGGTCAAGGGGCAGAGGCAAATCCTACAGGTCTCAAAGATCGAGATCAAAAAGTAGAACAAGAAGGTAAGACTCTTTTCTAGGAAAAAGAATTATTATTTCTACTGTAAAAACTTTCATTTAAAATCACCATATAGTTACTGAGTTTGGAATATATTACAAAAAAAAAAAAGGTTGCAAGTGATCGTCTAAACTACGTGTCACTTGAAACTCTTCCTAATTTGAAATCTCTGTGCTGTGCTTTTGATGTACTAAATCTTTAAGCCACACTGGTGGAACAGTTGGTTTTGAAGATAAGTTCTATATTTTGCATTTGACCAAGTGCAGAAAACATTAATAGAGTCACCTTGGTTTAACTGTAATCATCTGAAAACTTCTTGTGGATTTTTTTTTGATTACTGATTTCCATAACTCCCATGCATAACATTGGTTCCCTGAAGATCAGACTGAACTGTTCTTTTCTCATCTGTATTTCCCTTGGAAAGAGATGAGTATTTAGTTATGCAAATTTTTCTTAATATTTAAAGATATCTATGGTACTGAAATTTTTGATAAATTGGATTGTGACAAATGGAGATTTTCAATAATAAATGTAATTTAAATATTTAAATCTTAATCAGATGTTGCAAATTGTATTATAAAATCTGCTTCATACTTTTGTAATTAAAAGCAGCTCAATTTTTTTGTGTGTGTATTTTTCAATTTAAAAGTTTAAATAAAGTTTATCCCTGGATATCAGAATTACTGTTAGCATTTTCTATTGAATTTAAATTAATTGAGTGTATCAGGCAGATCAAAGTTTTTTTTGGTATGTGTAAGGTGATTATGTGTACCTGCACCAAGAATTTAGTAAACCACTTTATTTTTGTATACCAAATCGGTAGAGCCGTTGCCTCTAAATATTGAAAAATTCTTGTTGAACGACGTGAATGTTTCACGTTCTCTTATTTTGTATTTATATTCTCTCATGACTTATTCACAGCTATTCATTATAATAGTTGCCTGGACATTTATTGCTACAGTGCCTTTGTAGTAGCAATTTGGTTAGTTAAACTGTCTGATCTCTCTTTGAGTATACTTACCATCTGAGCTGTAGACCCCAGATAAGCTACTGCACCGTGTGTAGAAATACTCCTGTAAATATCCCCTGTTTTGCTAATACACTCAGTTTTAAAACAATGAAATGTTGAAAGAATAAGGTGAAAATGAAGGTATTTTTCAGTATGTCAGATACTCAGTATCAAGAAACACAGTAACCTGATTTAAACATCTCTGTTTTATTCTAATAAGTATAAATCGCAGGTCTGATTAAACGTAGTCTAATAGTTGTCTTTTCCAGGGGGTTTACTGATGTTAATTGTCATTGCAACATATGGAAATTATGCACCTAAAAACTTTAAAAAACATGACTGCTGTTTATTTCATTTTGTGCTAGGAAATATTGTGTATAAAATATTTTCGGTTTAATTATACTAGCTTTTCAGTACTATAGCTATGAAGGTATAGCTGCAGGTCACTTTAAATGATATTACTATTCGCAGACATGGTTCTTCAGGGAAAATATTTATAAATAACATCCTAAATTATAACAGAAGAGTCTTTTGGCATGTTAAAAGCATAGAATTAAATGTTAAAAGCATACAACTAAACCAAATAGGACACATTGAATCCTTTATTGTAATTTTTTCCAACTCTGCTCTCTGCTGTAATGTTACACTGAGAAGCCATGGATTAATCTTATATCTGGAGAAGAATTAAATAGGTTTCAGAAAGCTGCTACTAGAGACCCATGTTTTCCCTGTTTGTTAGCGTCGAGGCAGTCGCAGCAATGCTAAATAGTTCCTTTGCTATCTCAAAATCTATCTTGTGCACTTGATCGAAGGTATGAACAGCTTTCCGAAGAGGACTGAGTGCATTATGATTCTTCAGGCTGGAAAAGAGATTGTGGGGGAAAGAGGGAATGTTGATGGAGGGGTATAAAAAAAAAAAATAATAAAAATGAATGGTGTGAAAAGATGATTAAGGAATGAGTGTTTCCTGTCTCCTCCAACGTAAGGTCTGGGGCAGGCATGAAGTGAGTGAAGTCAGCTGGTGGTAGAGCCTAGTCAAACAAAAGGAGATGGTTCTTATGTATCATATAATTAAGCTGTGGAAGCCCTTGCTGTTGAAGGTTTTGGGTGCCAGAAGTTGAAATGAATTAAAAAAGCATTCGGACAAGAAAAATCCATTCAAAGCTGTTAAATGCGAAGAGACAGTATTTATCTAGGGAAATGAATGTATTTGTAGTGCTGAAGTGGAATTTTCGTAAGAATTTGGCGTATGTAATTCATTAATTTCTTTTGCTTGGGGTGGGACAGCTTATTTTCAGATGACAATTTAAAGGTAAGTACTGAAGAAAATACCTATGTAAACTAGGTAATAAAATCATCAGAAGGAACTGAGGCAGCCACCTTGTGTTAGTGTAGTAAAGCGTGCGTTCCCCACTGAAGTATTGTTGATCTCCAGCTTCTGAATTGCCAGTGGCAGGAAGTAAAATCTACTGACCCACCTGAAAAGCAGCAATCTGAGATGCAGCAATACGGTGAAGATCATCTCTGTGCTACCTGTATTTGTAATGTTACTGTTGCACCTTCAGGGTACCACCTTTAGGATGTAAGCAACTGTGATTTTTCTCCCCCACCCCCCAGTGGGAATGGGACTGACACTAGAAAACTAGTTTCATATTGGAAGTTAAGATCCACTACATGGTATCTTTAAATCACTGGGTTTGGTTTGGCTATAAGTCATACAGATGGCAGAAATTCTGTATCCCATGATGTCTCTTCTCCCCACTGTCCCCCATCAAATTAAGATATTTTGTTTTTCAAGGTAGTGAAAATCTTGGTAAAAATATATGTGGCTGTAATGTAGGGGTTTTTTTAATAACTTCTCTAACGTAGGTGTTTTATTTGAGTGTGTGATTTATAGAGGTCCAACTGTGTAAAATACTGAAGTATCAAGTTTTAATTTGAAAAATTAGATTTTCATAATGGCATGTTTTAAAAATACTTTGAGTAGGTATTGTTTATAACTTAAAATGATTTTTTTTGTTCTTTATTTTAGAAGATAAGAAAACTTGTGCATATTACAACTATTTTATTTTAGATGCATTTTTTAGAGTCAAAAAAGTGGGGCTTCCTAGTAATGCTATAAATTTAAAGCTGTCCTACAGCAAGATAGTACAATGCAAATATGACTTAATAAGATCACAAACTGAATTTCAGCAAAACAACCAAGATTTACATTAAATTAGGAATTTTAAAACCGATTTAGTTTGTTTTACTGAGCATTTGCTTAATAACATTTCGCCTTCTTGCAATCTTTTTAAAGACAATAATTCGTCTGTGAAATGCAGGCACATCCTCAGTAGAAAAATTGAAAGCAACAGCTCACTTTCTGAAACCACACATATAGTGATATAAAGAAATATTTCAGCTCTACGAAATTTAATAAATCATCCCATTTCCTAATTTGATCATATTAGATGCTGATGTGGAAAAAGCATTTCAAATACCATCTCCTCATTAATATACATCAGTCTGGGGAATCGAATGGAATACTTATGCAGAGATGTCACAGTTACTGTTTCTTAGTTTACTAAGTGGAACAGGTTGATGTGATACTGGGTGCTATTTGTCAATGTCTTGCTAAAATGGTTTGGGTCGAGTTATGGAGTCCAGAAAGACGGCGGCTGATAAATCAAAAGTGGATTGAGTGGACAGGAGGCAGTGATTGATACTGTGACAGGATATGAAGAAAGGAATCTTGATACAAGCATGCATGATATTGAATATGAGAAGGAAAATGGCCCTGGAGTATGGATATTATTCAAGGAAATGAGAATAATAATATCATCTTGAAATTATTGCTGGGTGAAGATTAGGATAGCTCTTATTAGAATATTATGCTTCTCTGGAATGGAGAAACTCAGATTTCATATAATTTCTGTGTGGATAGAGTCTTGTTAATATTTTTAGGGTTTTCACTGCAATTGTTCTGCAAGTTAATCGTATATGAAAATACTTACTTTACATCAGAACTTGTAACGTGACTTTTAATTCATGTAGTTTTAAATAGAATTAACCAAAAGATATTAACCTTTATTCCTTGGTTTCATACAATTCTGTCTGTATAGAGTATTTCACTGTAATTGCCTTTAAATATGCAAGTTTGGTTTTATTGTCTGCCAAGTGTTTTTGGCTTTTCCCTTTACATTAAACTGAAACCTACTGCCTTGAAATAGCTTTAACACAGTTCAACTTAAAGACTGACACAATAACAGCTAGTACATTTATACATACCTAAGAGAAATACCCTGTGTAAAGTAATCCTGTTTGTAGACTTGATGCCTTTGGACTGTCACTGAAGGAAGTGTTTGATCAGTGTGTTGGGCTTCTTTCCCCAGTGTGTGTGTGGGCACATGTTTACATCTTATTTCTTTACCATTCTTCCAGGCTAATTGATTTAATATTGAAATGTGTGCATCTTATTGCAGTCCAGTGGCAGGGCGACCTAATTCTTATGGATGGCTTTGGAGTAGACTTGTTTGCAGCTTGTTGACTAAAGTTGACGTTATCCTAGCAACGTAAACTGGAATTAACTTATGTTCATCCCTCATAGCTTGCCAGAATTCTTTGTGTTTAGCATTTGTAGTTTGTAATATTTAAAAATAGGGTCCTTCAATCATGCAGAGAAGTGCAATGTGAAAAGAGTCATTAAATAAATAGTAGTAAACCCCCACTAATTTCTTTAAAATAGTGCTGTGTTGGTATACATACTGAATAGTCAGGTTCACAAATTTAGTGGTCTCTAGAGATAGCATAATTTGCATCGCCTACTTTATAACACAGAGTGATGATGGAATTGCAAGAAAAGAATTCCCCGCCACCCCTTTCTAGGTGCATTTTCACCACTGCTGCTTCAAACACAAACACGATACTGGACAATGCTTCTGGAGTTAGAGATCCTTGCCAGTGGGTCTGATCTGTTCTCGAAAATGTCATGGCTTCATTCAGGCTCTTCCTCGTGGCTGAGGCAAGCTGTAAATACTTGCTGTGTATCAGTTGTGTGTTCTTTATAGTGTGCCACCATACAGGGAAGATTTTTAAGCTTTTTGCAGCTTTCGTTTTTTAGTACTGGCAAGGGTCAGTCATCTTTTGCTAGAAGGTTTGGGTTTTTTTTTTTAGTCTCCGAGGATTTCCTGTTTCAATATCTTCTTAAATCCAAACCATTGCTAGGAAGTATGTTAGCTGAAGAGTCAATATAGCACAGTGAAATGTTGTTTGTAAGACTTTTCAAAGATATAAACAGTATTATCATTGAATGCTTTTGTATTTGCATTACTTGGAATGGTGAATAGGAATGGGTCTGTCTTCAGTTAGTCTGTCCTTTTTTTTTTTTTTTTTTTTTTTTTTTCTTTCCGTGCATCATATTATTTTAGTGTTGTAGTATTAATGTGTTAGGGTCTTTCCAAATTAAACCCCTGGCCTATCAGACTCCTATCAGCTGATTACATCTTGGTCCAACATTTGTTATCTATATTACCTTGTGTTCAAACCTGCCTTTTCGTTGCAGACTGTATCTGTCCTTTCCGGTTAGCACGCACTAGTGGATAGCTTCTAATAGATTACGATGTAGGGTTTTAATTATGGACAACTTCAGGAAGAATTTTCTAGAATAGCATCTGCCTGAAAAGAAAATAAAGGTTCTTAGGAGAGAGGAAGATAGAAGGGTGTGCATTTGGAGGTAGACATTAATGTCAGCAGCAATGTGTAGTAGAAGAGATAATGGCAGATGAACAAAGAGCAAAATTGGAGGGACCTTGCACATTAGACTGAGAGTTTAGGGAGGAAAAGGAGGAGGTAGAAGAGAGATTAATTATTAAAAAAAAAAGAAAGAGAATGGAATGGCTGAAGTAGTAGGCAAAGATCATCACACAAATAAGATGAATTGCAGTTGTGTGGACTTAGAAACTGATTTTTAAGAAGTCATGAAGAAAGTTGAATATGGTGCAGATATATGGGTTAAAGCTGAAGTTGGTTTCAGTTGAGTAGAGGTCTTGCCTATGGGAATAAGCATTAACATAGGTGATGTTAGCTGTTCTGGGGAACAGGAGAGGCTTGGGAAAGAAAGTGAAGGTTTTCCAAATTGACCATCCTACAGACATCAGACAATACGGGTTTTATTGTCTGATGGGAAGGAGATGGAAGGAATTGGGGAGTGAAGTTTGAGTAACAGCAGTATCGACTGGGAGCAAAGAGAGAGCTACCAGGGAAGGGACAGGTACAAACATGGCTTTTTTTTGTGTATCTGCTGTAAGAAACAAGAAATGACAAGACAACTGTGAAGAGCAAGGTTGGGCACACGTCAGACAGTGTTGAAAAGCTGTCTTAATCTATAAAAATGCTTTGGAAGTACCTCCTTTGGAAATGGATCCAAGAATTTTCCAAAGAGAAGCAGCTAAAAGTCCTATAAGAAATCAAGCAATGCTATTTAATCAGAATATTTCTTTTGAAATGTTTCATTACTACTTTTTTTTTTTTTTGCCTGGTAGTGGCTACTGGAGTTATTATTCTTTTAAAGTTTTGATTTGCTGTCTAGGATATTTTTTCTTCTGCCCTTGCTATAGAAATTAACATTCTCACATGCAACTAGCTGTACAGACCCACATAATTATGTAAGGAGTCAGTGTAAATATTGCATGTTTGTCTCTCTTCTTGCTGGTGACGAAGGGGAAGTTTGGAGTCTTTGGTCCATTAGAATGTATATTTAATTAAGATATTGTAGAATTTCTTTCATTACACTTCAAATAAAGGCTTGAGGCAGGGAAGAACTAGTGAAATTCAGGTTACTGAGTTTGCTCATGTGATCTTTAGTTCTGTGGATGGTAACATCAGATTGTATTTCTTCTTTTTCCCCACAATAAATCAAAACCTGGAGGTTTTATTTAGGATCTTCTTGCATTACAGGTTGTCACCTGTAGTGAGAGAGACCGATAGTCTCTAAAAATATTTTTACCTATAGCAACCGACTTTTTTCAAAAGGAACTTAACAGTTTGTCTACATGGGTATACTGGAAAAAAATACAGGGATGAAGCAGTAGCACTGAAGATATCCTAGAGCAATAACCCACCAACGAGCACATTACCGAGATCTAATTGACCACTTTGGGAAATTAAACTTCATAAGGCAATGCCGAGGGCTCTTAAGTTATCAATAAGGCC
The DNA here is from genome assembly GCF_000687185.1 of Egretta garzetta. Taxonomy (NCBI): domain Eukaryota; kingdom Metazoa; phylum Chordata; class Aves; order Pelecaniformes; family Ardeidae; genus Egretta; species Egretta garzetta. The sequence continues at coordinate 3,686,454 of NW_009258951.1, forward strand.
GGATAGCTGCTAGTGACAGTTGCTTTGATGCCTTTCATTGGTGTAAAAAAAAAAAAAAAAAAGCCTTAAAGATATGAATGTGTAAGTGCTATTCATTTAGAGCTAAGTATTGAGCCTAATTACATGTAAACTTTTTTCTAGAGCAGTCCAGGTGTTATGTACACAGAATGTGTTTTAAGTATATCTTCTTATTTTTCTAAAAACTTACTTCTCCCTTTGGGAAAGGTTGTATTTGAAAGTTGATGGGTTTTTTTTTGGTTGTGGGGGGATTTTCTTGTGCTTCAGTTTTCTGTTTGGGAAAAGAAGAATCTTGTCAAGAAGACAAGAAGAAGAATATGATTCCCCTTAGCGGAGAATTGGCTTTTTGGTTTGGATGTGTCTACATTCTAAACTGCTATGGTTTTTTACTTTTTGTAGTTCTCTTTTTCTCTGCTGTCAAAGCTCTGGCCATGAAATAGAATCTATTATTTTTTTGCTGCAGAGATCATGTTTCTAGAGGCAGCTATGCAAACCAATATAGGGCAGATGTCTTCAAGATCCATTGGTAATATAAGACCGTCATTGTTTGCAATGTAAATTGCTGCTGTTTCCAGTGTTAGCTTCTAGATTATTAAAATGTGAAACATAAAATTGTAGAATTTTAGAAACATTTTACTGTTTACTTTATTCCCATCTTTCATTCTTTCCAATTCTAGTAACATATGACAGTAACAATATGTAGTTCAAAAAAATGCAGGCATAAACCATGTATTTCTGCTGCAAAAGTGTTTTACTATATCTTTTCTATGGGACTCATCAGAATGTAAAAAAAAAAAAAACCAACCCTAGCAAGAGTAGCAGTTACCCTGTAACAATAGAATGCAAGTAGCTGTCAACCCCGTGTATTTAAAAAATTTAACCTGAATTTTGTTGCACGTACCGAAGTCAACCTTGCTGAAGTTGTATGTGCCAGAGTTAAGATCACACGTACAACCCCAATTCAGCTTCCCTGTTCATGGTAGTTTTAATGATGGATTACTGTTTCTTCCACAGATTCCTTGCCATGTTTACTTTATGTATTAATAGATTGGTTACCATAGTCCTTCTCAATTATCTTTGTATATTATGCTTGGGTTATTTTATTCAAGTTACACGAGGGGCAGTTATAACAAGACTGTTGTTCTTGTAACCAGCCACCTTCGATCAGGGGTCAGCAACACTTCAAGTATACTGTGCCTGATGCTTTGCTTTTCCCAAACAAGAGGTTAAATACATTGCTAGAAATATCTCGGGTCCTGGGAGAAATTAATTGCCAAAGAGACAAGATGTTCATCAGTAATGTCTTGCCTCTGTGGCTGGAAGCTAGTCTGGAACTTTGTGGGAGCCAGGACCTGGGGACCGCTGCCCTTCTGTGCTGTTTTTTCAAGGTATTATGGTTCTTTGCTCCTAGCTGTGGTGTATGCCATTCCAAGTCCATCTTTGTGGCAGAGATGGTAGCTGCTGACTCTTGCTTTAGAGGATTTTTTTTGTTGTTCGTTTTGTTATTGTAGGGACAGTCGCTCTTCTGTATAATTCAGCGTACATGCCCTGGGATTCTTTGGTCACTGCTTTTGTCCAAGATTTCAGCCAAAGCCATTGCTCAGTAGCAGGGCATTGCTGTCTTTGTGGGTAGGACAGCAGCTGCTGCATACAGTATTTTTTGTACTTCTGTACAAACACATCTTATCCCATATAAATCAATAGGCAGCTGCCAGTTTTTGTTAGTGTTATGACCAAAGTGTGCTTAGGGAGAGAGTTCATGCCAGATTAAGCTGATTAAAGGTGGGGTCCTGTGACACTTTCCTGACTGTCCCTTCATCCTTTAGTGCCTGTTCTCCCACATTCATGCTTCGAGATAGTTCAGCACGCTGATTTGTCCAAAAGCGCGTTCTTACTCTCTTTTAGGGAGGAGTAAGAGAACAGGCTGAGATGCCCACGTATGGAGAATGTGGGTTGGGGAAAAATGGGTCAAGCCTGGGTTGTTCGAGTTGAGATCAGGTGAGAGGCAATTTTAAAGCTGGAGTAAGGTGCTGTGAACAGAGGGGGTTGCCAGTTTCTAGGGCGAGGCACCATGTCTCCCTGAGATGCAAGAGCAAGAATATATGTAGATGATAGTGCTTCATCTGGTCCCAATATAGGTTTATTGGTATAAAACTTTGGCCCTATCAGAGCTGATAGCAAAGCTGCACTTGACTTAGTGATTCCAGATTTAACTCAGGTGTGGTGTTATAGGAAGAAAATATTATTAAAAAAAAATTTGATAATTTCAGCCATGTGTAGAACCTTTGTCTTTTTACTGTCAAAATAGTGTTTAAGTAATTACCTGAGCAAAATATTTTGTTAAATATGTGATCGCATAAGGAAAAAATGTGAAAACTTCTATATGTAACTGCAGGGAGTTGTATTTAAATAGAATGTGTATTTAAAAAAATCTAGGAAAAGATAGGAAATTAATTTCTATACCTTAATATTAGCTGTAAGTTCAATTCTACAAGAGTACATAAAAATATTTTTTTTATTTTGAATCTTTTAAGTTTTCTGCAAATTCAGATATGTATACTTCCAAAATACTGTGAAGCATATGCTTTCAATATAAATAATATTTTAAAATACTCTTCAGTTGCGGTTTTCATAGGATCATATCATAACTCCTAGTAAGACAAACTGAAAAACTCTCCTTGACTTTAAAGTTAAATCAGTTATTCAAGCTCAGCTTGAATAACTGATTTCAATATTTCTGTAATTCTGTACTGCTGATTTATAGCCTAAAAATGGAGGCAAGGGCAGTAGTATGTTGTTTTTAAATTATGCATATGCTGTTAGATATCTGTTTTTCTTCTACAGCTTTTCCTTCTCTTATATGGAAACATGCGGGGTAAGCTAAACTGTAATAGAATTTAAATTAATCTGTGGCATAGCACTGAAAATCTGTTACCAGTCTATATCAAAAAGATATGCTAAAACTTTTCCTGTTAAAGCTCTAAGCTTCTTGATTGGAGAATGGTTAAAAAAAAAATCCTTTTCCTATTTTTCTACTATATAGTCTTCTTGAAGTTCTTCCAAATTAGATTTTAAATGCCAATTAGGAGGTTGAATATACTAAAATAAAAGCAAATACAACCAAAATGGCCTCACCTTATGGCTAGTTAGGCTTTTTCTCTCAAAAGCGGAACCTTTGCTCTGAGCATGGCTTTGAGAAAGATATTCAGCTTAATGAACACATTAATTAGAACCATAACTATTTATAAGATAATTAGAAACGAAGCACGGTAAACTGGGCTTTTCCTGCAATTAATGGAGGATTAATTACTGGAGGTAATGAAGTGGATTTTTAAATGCATTAAGGTGAAGTACAGAGATGTGCAAGGCTTTGTGATAGTTGCATAATTATTCCAGGCTGTTTGAGCATAGCTCATATGAGATCGCTAATAAGCATCATTGCATCATTATGTATGCACTTAAAAAGACTTACCACCAAAATGACTGCCTAATTATTTCTAATTGGCAGGAGTCTGTGTAGTCATTGAGCTGTTTGTAGCCATTTTAAGGTTCATTTAACTATCCTTGGGGCCATGTGATAGATGGAAAAAAGCTTCAACTACATGCTGGCCTTGGCTGGCGCCGTTAATCAATTTTGGTGGGCTTCAGTTTGAAATGCATTTGCTCATGCAGAGGTCAAAACCTGAAGTAGTCCAAGCAAAGTTTTGCTTTTTGAAGCCACTTGACTGTATTCATTAGCAATTAGTAAAATAATTGTGTCTGTCACTATATTTGGATTTCCATATGACTTGGTATTCTTTCATCACTGTCCCTTCTTATAGCATATTAGCTTCACTGGAAACCAAATATTCTTCCAACAGACCCTTTTAGCAACTTCAGTGTAGTGGCATATGTTCCGATATACTACCTTTCTTCATTCATTTGTTAGCTTAAACAGTGCACTACATTTCAACACAATCATCTAATTTGCTCCCGATTGATTGCTGAGTGAAAGTTTCTACCCAAGGACAACATTTTAGGGCTTTTAAGGGTATCTCTGAGGAATTAGTCATTAAGCATTAAGAGAGGAAGCAAGTAGTAGTCAAATCGAATTCTGACGTTTACCAGAGTTTTGTAGTTAGGGGCATCTATTTCCAAGATGTTGACAGCTGCGTATATTCAAGGACATCCTCTGCAAGAAGAAAGCTGTGTAATAATTGCACTTGTTTAAAAACTCATTCTTACATGAATGTTAGTGCACCGGTTCTGTCAATAATTACATTAGAAATGTTGTGAATATCATTTGAAAATGACCTTTTTGAGATGTTATAATTAGTATGTAGTTATTTTATCTTACTATGTCAGATTTAATGTGACATCCCATTAGGTAAGCGTCTGTGAAAGTTTTCAATGAGTGCGTTGTCCTGTTAAGCATAATCATAACCATCTGTGGGATGTTGTCAATGTACATAAGCCATTCATATAGCTTAAGAAAACACTGGTGAGCAAATTGTAGGCTAATAAAATAAAGGTCAGCTCTGCCATTTTTGCTACACAAAATGTGGTTCTAGTAATTTAATATTAAAACATAAGTTTAAAAAATAATTGTTCAGATTATGGTTAAAGCGTAAGATTGATTGAAAATAGTTACTCATTTAAAAAAAGCAAAAAAGTCATTTATTCATGAACTACTAGTTCAAACCACAGACAAGGTGTTAAAGCAATTGAATTGTGGTAGCATAAACTAAACCATAAACTAATCCTTAAGGAAGGCTGTGGAATTCTTTAAAAAAAAATTTAGTTGTTTTGATTCTGAGACTTCTATAATGGTAATCTTTGAGAAGAGATCACTTTTGTAAGCAAATATTCAAAAGGGAAAAATACAAAAAATAAAAATAGCCTTTCTTATTGATACTCATTAAGAATTGTATTTTATGAAGTCACATCAAATATGTGGAAATGCTGCTCTCTAGATTATCAAAACTATTATTAGAAAATACATTTTAGAGTGGGACAAGTTTTAATCTGCCTTTGAACTTTCTGGTTGGTTGTATTGGAAATTCTGCTGTTAGTCAAAATTGTAACTATTGATGAGTATATTTTCTTTGATGTAGTATAGCAGTGCAATGGGAATAACGTAAGCATAGCTGTCAGGTTAGTTAGAAAACTGTTCACAGTGAGAACTTGAAACATACGTTTATGTAATTACCAAATTTCAACATCTGGTTTGTGCTGAATTTGGGATTCTGAGTGGACCCCATCGCCAGCCTGGCTCTATAAAGTCTCTCCTTGTACTGAATGTCCTCGTCCCTGAAGACAGGAGGTCGTTTCTGTCTCCTTCTGGGATTTGCTTTGGAAGATCAGCTTGTATTCCATGGGGCTTTAAGAGTGCTGTCAGGGACCTTCAGCACGCTTTGGAATGAGGCTTTGGCCAGTACTTCCCATTCCACCGGACTTTTTTCTGTCTTAAAGCAGTTATCTTTTCTGGTGTAACTTGAATTTGCTACCCTGTAGTGATGTTGTGCTGTTTCTTCACAGACTGCCCAATGTTGGGGCACTGGTAAATAGTGTTATGCCATGTGAAATTCATAGCAAATATGGTCTAGATCACTTCTTTCTTGCATGTTGGAAGAAAATATGACTGACCTGTTTTCATTGACATCCGTAATTTATAAATTTGTATTTCATTTTTGACTAAAAAACCCTGCAATTTTTGCTAGGTAGAAGTCATTAAACTCTTGTGAACTTTTTAATGCGCTATATTTTAACAACTTAAGTAAAGATGCTTTATCCTAGAACGAAAATATGGTGTACAATTAAAGATTGTATTGTTATGGCAGCTGAGGACTACAGAAAAGATAAGTTGGGAAAGGATCTTTAGTCAAGTTTTTCTAAGTCTTTTTTTAGCATATTTTAGTTAAATGCACGTTAAAAAATAATGTAATAAACAACTTAGTTTAATTTTAGGTAGAGCTGTTCCCTTTCTGGTGAGAGCTTCCAACATATATCTGGACCTGACTCTCCTACTGAACTAGAGAAGAGAAAATTTAATGTTTTTCAAGTAAATGGCTAAACAGAAGCAGTAAATAAAAAAAAATACAGTATTTCACACACTGAGCAAATTAGTCATGCCCCTTCCATAAGTCGATCAGATTAACGTAGGCAAACGTCGTCTCCCTCTTCAGCTATGACTTCTGAAAGGGGCACTGTGGGTTCTGTCAGTCTGTCCCCTGCCTTACTCATAGCCCTTCTCCCTTTGCTTTGTCTTGGGTTGAGACGCCCTAAGGTCAAGTTGTCCAGTCAAGGATAGATCTGTTGCCGAGGAATCAATATCAGTTTGGTTTCCTTAAGCTTTGAATTAGGGAATGTCAAATGATTCTTGGTTCACTGGTTTTTTCCCCTCTCAAAATGAGTTGAACGTGGCCAAGTGGGTATCATTTCCCAGTGCTGCTGCCTATGCTCCATTCTGTCCAGGTGTTGTGCTATGCTCTGCAACTTACAGATAAACAATAGAACAAATAATAGTAGAACAAACAAGAACTTGTTAATGCTATTCTTGTACTCAATCTTTCATTTCATTTTTTTGTCTGTGAAAAGTTCAAAGGTTGGGCTTTTCTGTTTGCTTTATTTTGTTTTTTAAACTGTCCATTCCTCAAAAATGTGAATATACTGAAAATTTACATGTTTTTTGTTTGCAACAGTACTTTTGTATCTTATTTTCCAATGGGGAGGCAAACAACAGCTGCTGGATAGGGGGTAGGGAGAGCAAAGAGGAAATACGTCTGAGAAATGGGAAATGTAGGCGAATTTCAAGCAAGCCTTCAGTTTAAATTCTTCTCTGTTTATTCTCCATTGTTAATTTCAAGTCAGCTGGTTATTCTTCCTTATGTCTCTGACATTGAAGATTTTAACTGTTAAATCAGAATATAAGTGGTCATCTCTTTCGTGATTCCAGTCTACTGTTTACTTTTACTTCTACTTGTGAAAACCCTGTAAATCAAAATGAAGTAGAATCAACGCGAATACCGAGAAAGGAAGGAGTGTCTCAGTGCCGTTATAGGGCTCAGACTCACTGAGGAGAAAACCAGCGGTCTGTCCTGGTGGGTCCTTAGTTGCATCTGATTTACAGGATAAAGACAAACTGTGCTCAGTTACAGACCTTATGCTGTTGAGTGGCCCATCTTCTAGGCCCTGTGAGCAAGCGTTCCCTGAAATCGGAATATATGAACAGTTTTCCAGCTGCAGACTGCAAATGTGCATTAGATTGCAACTCTAATCTTGCATCCCAGTCAAGAGAGCCACTTACTCACAGGGGTAATAATTAGGGGTCGTTGGGCTGCGTTGGTACTCACCCCTAGCCTGAAAGGAGCATTGGAAGTCTGGATGTTGCGGATCAGGCAACAGGATAAAGTAAGATCTTGAGTATTCTGATGAAAGCTTTCCTGAAGACTGTGGTAAAGTATCTGAATTATGGAGTATTCCCATGCTTCAGCTAAATTAAAAAGATCGAATTGTCTGAATAATACAATGAAGTCTTGACCTTATTTTAGAACATATCTTACAGTAAGCTGATACCATCACAAGGTTGGTGTATCTTATGAAACTGAAGCTTGGTAACCAAAGTTATCAAGTTTCTAGTATGTTGCAACTGTGAAGTACAATAGATTGTTAGAGATGATATCATCTCATCGGAGGAATGGTAATATCTTGATAGCCTGTGGTTAGTCAACGTACCCTTGTGTTACTTAGAATAGGAAAGTGCCAGACAGGGATCAAGCTCTTAGTGTGCCGTCTGCAGTATCGATGAGTATTCAAAATAGAATTTCAGCCCCAAAGACTTTGTAGTTTCATTAATAACAGGAAACAATAGGTGTGGGGGGAAAAACAAAGCTGGAGAGACATGAAAAATGCACAACAGTAAAACAACTGTCTGGCAGCTCAGTGAACCGCAGGCGGCTAGTGGTGTCGTTGTAGGCATGGGGACATCAATGGCTACTGAAGAGGCATTTGAAGGTGGTGGAGGGGTGGCAGGCAAGTTTTCCTTGTTAGCTTAGTATGTGTTACTGCCTTTCAGTTCTGAAATCTCTTCATGTTCCAATTCCCTCCCCTCCAGCTTCCCCATAACAGCGTTAATATTCTGGGAGTCATGATGTAGCTGTTGGGAAGAGAGTTGTTGAAGCTCTTCAGGGACACAAGAGGTAGTGTTTTTATTTTTGGAGTCGGCTTGTTAACTGCATAATTTTGGTAATATTCTCCGTGATGGAAATGATACAGCTTACACTTTAATTCTTGGCTTCAGGTTTCAAAACCGAGATCAGTGTAGTACATAATAGCTGCTGTTGCAGGCTTCTTGCAGATTCAGGAAGGCCATGCAATGCTGGTCTGTAATTATTTCATGGTTTTGCTGTGGTTTTGTGAGGTTTTGTTATTTTATGCTTTACAAAAAGAAAAGTTTAGAAGAGAATTCCATAGTAAAACTGAGAATCTTTTCTAAGCGAAGGCATAGATATGTAAAAATTGCTTTTTAATTGGTCATTATTACCCATTTAAATTGGGACTAATATCAAGTAGTTTGGTTTTTAGATCATCAATTGATCAGAACAGTCATAATACATTTTGAAGTATAATAATCAAGTAGTTTTGCTGCTTTACATATTTTTTAAAAACAATTCAGATTTTGTTGTTTTTCTTTTTGGTATTTTTTTTATGGTATTTTATGTAACCGTTCTAGGTTTGATGATGAAAACACTTTTCCTTTGGGATACTAAGTGAAATTTTCAGTTTCTTTGCCACCCCTTCCTTTGAGTTTTTAATTAGCCATTAGAGTTGGGGGTTGGGAAAGATACAACAGGGTTATAGGCGATAACTTCCAGTCAAGTAGATTTTTGTGTCCTGTAAGCCTGTCAGCTAAGTATTCTTCATCAAAGAAACTCTTTGGTATTCATCTAGGAGAATATTAAAAAAACAAAAACAAAAACAAACCCATGCTTTCCTCTACTCTGTGTTTGTAAAATACAAAATATTAAAGTAAGATGCATCTAACTTGCATGTAAATTATAGTAAATTGCTCTGGGCTGGGTTTTGGGTTTGGGTTTATTTTTTGGGTGAGTTTTCTTGAAGGGGTTTGGGTGGTTTTTTTCAGTTTATGAGAACAGTTAGTGTTCCGTGGTATAAGTTGATTTCAAGCATCTGTTTAGGTAATTTCATTCAGCTGTCTTAATATCTCTTTGCAAGTATATGTAAATATTACAGCATCTTTAAGCTCAAACCATGATTGGGCTCAATTTTATATGTTTTACAATCACAAAAAGTATGGTCTTGTCAAAGAGAGACAGAAGAGTAGCACTTACCTGTAACTAATTTGAACTTCTGGGAGGCAGTAGGGAAGTAAAAAAATTCAACCTTGAAATCTCTCATTTATGTTCCTTAACTTTTTAACATAATATTGGAGGTGTTGTCAAATTTACAACAAATAATTACCTGGATAGTAATCCCATCTGGGAAATGAATTTGACCTTTTCTCATTGCTGTGTGATACATCCAGATCTTCCTGATCCAGATCTTCCCATCATGGCAGATGCAGAATCACTAATGCCTGCATGATGTAGGAACAAATAATTTGATGTATTTATTGAGCCCTGAAAGTAAGCTGGACCCTTGTTTTTTAAAATAGATTCCAGCTGTATCAAGAATAGAATAACTGCATGTGTATGTATAGATTAATTACAAAGCCTGATGAATTTACTTGCTAATAGAATATGTTACCTTATTCGTTCATAAGAATTCAAGTTTTCCCATTATTTTTTTCCTAAGAATGTAGGAAAAGATATAAAATGTCTTTTCTGCAGGATTTGACAATCTAAAGGAACAGGAGTTTCATGCAGCCCACTTCTGGTTGTTTTTGCTTAACCTAAGCAGCTGCAGTTCTGCAATTCAGTTAGGAGAGGAAGGAATCATTCTTGCTGGTATCATTGGGTGGCAAACTAACCACTGGTTTGGTTTTGCCTCACCTTGAGGTTGAGTAGCTTTTAAACTCTTGTATGAGCAGAAAACAAGCTGGATATTCACAACTGATGGAAGCTTTTTCTTTTTTTTTTTTTTTTTATTATTAACAGATTACTGGAATAATAATTACTTCTCTGATCAACCTTAACTTTGGGTTTATATGGAAGTTTATAGATAGTGTATGGGCAGCTGAGTATTGCGTACATTTGTGTTTGTGTTTTCCTGCCCTTGAGGTCTAGCATTTCAAGACTGCTAGAACTGCTTTGAATAGTAAACGATGGGGAATCAGAGGGGTGGCTTTTTTCTTAGTTTATTTAGCAGCCAGGATGGTGTACTAACTCCCATTTCTCTATTATTTTATTACCCAAAGGTTATTAGAATTAAATTCTAGCTTTTACTTTGCAGTCATGAGATGGCTACATGAACGTAGGGTTAGAAAAAAGTCCCATTTTGAGACAGTCTCTAAGAAAAGAAAAGAAGTGAAAGAAATGAATTTTGTGTAAAAATAGATGTGTTCTTAAACTGAAGGTCCTAAGTTGAGGTGAAATCTTAGCAGAGAGAGGCAGTTCAGAGTCTTCATACATATTAACAAGGAGAATGAATGATGCAACAAGTTTCCCCCCAGTGAAGATGAGGCCAAAGATCCTCAGCTCCTTTGGACCAGTTACTTCTAGGGCAATACGTGACCTTTCTCTAAGCTAAAGGGATACAGTGGGGAGAGAATCCCCTCCTGCCATCACTAATGGAATGGAACAGTTCACAATTCCAGTGGATCGGTGGGAGCTGTTCACACAGCTGTTCTCCCTTCCCAAATCCCAGCCAGCACACTTCATTACACTTCCTTTGGCCGCAGCTGCTCCCACAATCCTGCCTCTGCGTGAAAAAGCCTGTTGAAAAATAGCATATATAGGTTTCTGCGCCGAATGCAAAAATAACGTGTGTCCAATAACACTACAGTTAGTTTATGTACTTCCATACATATCTGTAATGTGCATCTGGCCTTCTCAAGCAGCTCACACCTCTGCATGCAAGGAAACTCTCCTCAAGTGAGCCATTTGATGAAGGAAGCAAGTTATAGTTACATACAGGTTAGTAGAATTAGCTCTGTTAGGCATTTTGTAAAAGCACATCGACAAAACCAAATGGCTTATCTCCATGCTTGAATAGCAGCTGTTTCATCTCTGATTTATATTACTGGTTTTCAGATAATATTTAGTAAAGTCTGTTTTCTGGTTTTAGTTTTCTCTGAAGGCTTTTGTTGAAGTGCTCCTGCAGCTGGTAGGGTCGTAGTCAGCGTTCTCTTCTATCGCTCGCTCCATAGGCAAGGAGTTCTACCCGAACTCCACGAGAAGCAAGTCCCTGAGTGAAGGACTGCTGACACAAAAGCTCAATTTAAGTAAACTATTGCATTTCTAAAGTCAGTTCTTTTCCCCCCAGTTGTTGATGTCCTGTTGTTTTTTCAACACCTTTGTGGTGATGTTGGGGTGCTGACCCGGAGATACGCTGTCACCGTCGACACTGGATCTAGAGTCTTTCAGCTACTGTGAGCAGACTCTTTGCAGGATAGTCAAGGTGCTGTGGCAAAGATGGCACTTTAGTCTTCTTTGGAAGTGAGAAGAGGTAGACCAGAAGGTTGTAGTCTGGAGAACTAGATTGGTAATGAACAGACTGCTCGAGAATGATCAAAACAAAAAGTAGTGTCTTCTCTATCTGTTCTTCTCTCTGGCTACATTTATGAACTGTTCACACCAAGCGTCCAGGAACTAATTTTTTTAAAAATTAATTTTAAAAATTAAATTTTTAAAATTTAATTGCTGGAATTTTGAGTTGTTTCCTCGAATGTTTGATTATGTTGGTTAATGTAATCTATAGGTGGAGAATTATTTATTACTGAGCGAAGTCAATGCCTGTATCTGGTGACTCCACTGTCTCAGTTCTGCAAACAGTGTTCTTGATTGTCCCTGCTCTTGTTTTATATTTCATCCTGCATTTCTCTGGCACTGTGGATGATATTGGTACCATGTCTAATAGGCCTCTTTTTGTCATTTACCAACATTGTCATTGAAACAACTTATTCTTCCTCTTAGCACCAGTCTCATTTCAGACTTAAAAGCTGACTCTCTCCTTCTGCCTGGTTTGATTTTCACTCACCTTATATTTAACAATAAATAAACAGACCATATTACCATGCATATTATCTATATTTAACTTCCTCAAACGCATGCATTTTAAAGTTGCAAACTAATAGTCACCTGAAATGTTTTATAGAGGTAGCAGTATTTCCATTAAAGAAAAAAAGTATAGCATTAGTAATTTCCACACTGAACAACAGCAGTTGATGCTTGAAATTATTTTTTCCCCAAGAGCTTGTACTGTGATTTTCTTTTTTTCCTTGCTAGTGGAGTTAAACAAGAAACTTTCTCTTAATGTGCTTTGAAAGAGAACATATCATTTTGCTGCAATTAGTTGTGTGTTTGCACTGTGTCTTTATTACCAATGTGAATATCCAGGCTTGATGCAATGCAGTCGTGTTCCATTGTTCTTTCCCAGACTTCTGATTTATTGCTAAAGTATTAGAGAGGCATGACTTTGTTTGGGTTTGTTTGCCTCTATTGAGCTAATAATAATAATCTAATAAGAATTGTATCAGCTGAGAGATGCTTAGAAGAATGCCAGGGAAGACATCTCCGAAACTTTCATTTGAGTAGTGGTTGCTGTTTGCCACTAAAATAGCTTATTTTTCCACAAACTTACCTTCCCTGAAAGAGTGCTGCTTTTCTTCTGTTTGAACTGTCTTGGTTTTGTGCTCCAATCCCTCCTTCCATTTAAAAAAAGACTGTTTTCAAATTGTAGTGTTTTGAAAAGATTAGATTGTACCTATAAGATATAGTTCAGTGCTTCAGTGCAATATAATTGGGGAAATACTAAACAACACTGACCTCATTTCCTTTAGAACAATGAAAATTAATAGTTTCACGTTTTATTAGGCTGATATTCCAGATGTAGTGTACATTTAATTAAGTGTAGTTTCCTTTTGGTTATGGTATGTGTATCTGCTTTTTGTCGCAAATTCTTTCTAGTTTTACAGTTTTCCACATGTTTTCTTTCACCATTTATGATTTTTTCAAAGCAGAGCTATAAGGATTTAAATCACTTTAGCATGCAGCAAAACAGTTCCCATTCAAACAATAAATGCCATTTTAAAAAGCCTTTAGATCTTCTGTCACTTCATAAATATAAATGTATAAAAACATTATGCAGTTGTAGTGCCCACCTGCTAATTAAATGCAGATTTCCTCAAACTTGTTTTAAAATCTGCTTATTTGTTTCAACTCCGTCTCTGTTCAGAATACATATGGCCCTTGTGAAACTAATTATGCTTATGGAGCAGCTGTTAAATTTAGTGCAACTAATTTTATCCAATATTTTACATTTTAATTGATTACCTGTGAAGAAATTAGCAAATTAACACTTATTGTGCAGTAACTGAATGGGCTTTTATAGATACTTTCAATTTTTACAAGTGGACTAAGTGTTGATGGAATAAAGACATTTCTTAGGATTTTAGATAGGAAAGTTATTGGTGAGCCTTGATTATCTGGTGTGAGAATTTAGGGATACTGAGTGATGCCAAGCATCTGTGTGTTCTGTAACTTAGACATGAAAAGCAGATTGGAAAGTAATAGCTTTTCACAGAATTTTGGTAACATATGGGCTTATCTGGATCTAAGAACTCTTTGAAGATCTTTGAACTTGACTAAATGACTTAACCTTTGGCATGGTGGGTGGGTGTTTGGTGTGTGTTGGTTTGGGGGGAAGGGGGTGTGCAGGCTGCCACTCTACTCTCCAGCTTGATATTTTTTTTTCCTCCAGTAGTTCTATAATTTGAACGCTTTGCGACTCGCTTTAATATGAATAGTCGGGATTGTTTTTATTTTTCAACAGTAATAAAAGAGAAAATCTTTATTCTTTGCTTGATCTGTGGATTTTTGTTCTTGTTTACTCATGAATTCTTGGCACAGATGACTCCTTGTATCTCCATTTATGTAAAGTTGTATCTTTATGTCCTGTTCTGTATATATTGCAAGATATTTTAAAAGTAATTTAATAGTAGCATACAGGTGAATTTGTTCATGCTACAAATGGAAACTGCAGCTTGTTACCCACCGAGTAGCAAATTTAGTATGCTTTAATTTTCACTTTATGAAATTATCTTCCACTGTCAAGAGCCTATTGTGTATTTTGGATTTTATATAAGCCTCATAGAAGTTTGCATAAAGTGTTCTTAGAACAAATATTTTAGGATTTGGGGCTTATAGGCAAAGAGAAAAAAAAAAAAAAGCTGTCTTATTAAAATGGTAACATACTGTAAAATGAAGTTCTGCAGCATGAAGTGCAGCTTTCCAGCGTGCTTATGCCTGGCACCGTGAGGGCGCTGATACCTCTGGCTGAGGGTGGCCCTTGCTGCTGCCGAGCGGCTCTGCCCCTCTGCTGCTGGGGGATGACACTGCTGAACACCGAGTGTATTTTGGGCAAGAGGAAGCATCGTTTTTCTTGTTGGTCTTGATCTTAATTCTTTAATTACCTGCAGCCTTGGTGGACTGAGGAAAGGTCAGTAAGTAGCCTTACCTGAAGTTATCAAAGCAGGATCTAAATTTCGGAGGTTTCATTGTTCAGATTCTGCAGTTGCCACAGAAAAGTGGATGTTAGAGATGGAGTGTTACCTCTTCCTTTATAAAGGGAGAGAGCATGGAGGGGGGAGAAACAGCATAGAAATTAAGTAGAGAAAGCTATTCGGATTGCAAAGTCAAAGACTTGAAGCTTACAGCATTCCAGACTTGCTTTTAAATATTGTCTTGATTCTGTCCTGATGTCTGCAGGATGGTATCTGTTCATACAGTTGCTTACTGTTAGCCGGTGGTTTTGGACAAGACCAAGCTAACTGGGGAATCATGGCTTTTCCACTGGATAGTCCTCTTGTCACCTGGTTCATTGAAGCTTGTGTTTGGTGTTGCAGAATTAGTCTTGAATAGTATTAATAGGTGGGTTTAATTAACCTGGCATGTAAGAGAGATTGGAGCTTCCCTCCGAGCTGGAGGAAATTAGGCAGGTTTTGGATATAGAGGGCTTAGAACAGTTGTATGCAAGAGGGAAAATTTCAGTGGCAGTTTGTTTTGGGAGTACTTGCCGATAAATAAAATCCCAGGAAGAGCAGTAACAGCTGCCTGTATACAGACACAGCACAGCCTTTTGCATACTTTGGGGGAAACTGCTTTTCCTTCTTTATATTTTTAAAATGGTTTTGTATAGTTTCTTTGCTTTCTGAATACATTTTTTTTTTCTTTTTTTTGTCTCTCAGTATATGGTGTTGCAACCCTTTCGCTTCCTTTTTGCTATGAATGTAATCTCTTTGGTTTAATTTATTTTTTTCTTAACTTTATTGAATCAATAGTCTCATTTTTGTTCTCATTTTTAAAATGCTTGACTTCCCCCCCCTTAAGATTACATCTTACGCCTTTTTTAAAAGATAAAGTGAGTCTCTACATATTCTTTTGGTCAGTCCCTTCCTTAAGCTTTTCAGTTTAGGGAGAAAGAAGACTTAGCTCATATTTTGTTTTTTGATGAATTCAGGGCAAAACCTGCTTGTAGGCAAAAACCATCGCCTTTTTATTTTCCTAAGTGTTTTGCAGTTCCCAGTTGTCCCTGTGAGACTTGCACTGCAGACTCCCTATACGTATGGGTGCTTGCCCATTTTCACAGCCTGAAGAGGTGGGTTTCATGCATTCTGGAAGTGATGCAGCGTCCCCTCAGTATATCAGTGTAATTGTGGCTTTTCCTTCAGTCGTAGCTGATCATTGTTTCCCATGGCACTTCGTAGAAACTGAGAGCTCTTCAGAGTGCACGCGCTAGCAGAGATCAATCATAGAATCAATCATTTAGGTTGGAAAAGACCATCAAGTCCAACCGTTAACCTAACCCTGCCATCCCACCGCTAAACCATGTCCCTAAGCAAAGAAGATCGTGGCCTTACCTGCCTTAGCTCAGCAGTTCTTACATGGTTTATTGCTGGCGCTCTGTTAGTTCCAGTTCAGTTTTAGAAGTATTGCTGGCAGGACTTAATTTATCGTAAGATAAAATTCATAGAATCATAGAATGTTTTGGGTTAGAAGGGACCCCTAGAGGTCATCTAGTCCAACCCCCCTGCAGGAGCAGGGACACCGCTAACTAGATCAGGCTGCTCAGAGCCCCGTCCAACCTGGCCTTGAATGCTTCCAGGGATGGGGCCTCCACCACCTCTCTGGGCAACCTGTTCCAGTGTTTCACCACCCTCAGTGTAAAGAATTTCTTCCTTATATCTAGTCTAAACCTACCCTGGTTTAGTTTAAAACCATTACCCCTTGTCTTGTCACAGCTGGCCCTACTAAAAAGATTTTCCCCCTCTTTCCTATAGGCCCCCTTTAGGTACTGAAAGGCCACAATCAGGTCTCCCTGCAGCCTTCTCTTCTCCAGGCTGAACAAGCCCAACTCCCTCAGCCTGTCTTCATAGGAGAGGTGCTCCAGCCCCCGGATCATTTTTGTGGCCCTCCTCTGGACCCGCTCCAACACTTCCATGTCCTTCTTGTGCTGAGGGCTCCAGAGCTGGATGCAGTACTCTAGGTGAGGTCTCACCAGAGCAGAGTAGAGGGGCAGAATCACCTCCCTTGACCTGCTGGCCACGCTTCTCCCGATGCAGCCCAGAGTACGGTTGGCCTTCTGGGCTGCCAGCGCACATTGCCGGCTCATGTCCAGCTTTTCAAAATTGTTCTAGAGAATTATACTGCAGATTTTGTTATTTTTGCCATCTTATGTCTGTTATCTTAAAGTATTTAGTCTCTGCGCTTCCTTTGTTTCATCAAAATGTGGTAAAACTGCATAATATGTCTTAACTCATATCAAGCCCTTACTTAGATAGCTAAGCAAATATATTCTAAAATTTTCATGCCTCTACTTGTGTGAGAAGTCCCTAGGATTTTTTTCATTCTAGCAGAAGACTTAAACAAGAGTTGAGATTCAGCTTAAATTTGTTATAAAACTGTGTTGTAGTTGCTTAGTGGTTTTTCTAGTAGTCCCCCATTACTATGACTTTGGATAGATTGCGAAGGAGAAATGTTTAATACAAGTCAAGCTTTTTCAAAGATATTAATTGCTGTACAACACTGGAAACACAGTCGTTACCCCAGTTTAAAAATGATTAACCAGAGCCCGAGTTTCACTAGCATTCGGGGATTGAAGGGAGCAATAATGTTAGACTGTTCCTTTTGTCTGTGCCTCAGTTTTCCTTATTTATTTACCCCATTCATGGCTGGGGTTAGTACATCTTTCTGTATTTCTGGAGTTGTGTTGCTTTATCTGTGTTTTATAAATACCATCTGTAATCAATATAAACAAGCACAATGAACTTAGCAGGCAGAGTTAGTTTTATTCAGGAGGGCCGTAGCTCTGCAGTTTTATGGGAAAGTAATGAAAAATTAAATATTTGCCAAGAACTTTGTACAATGATGGAAAACCCAGGAAAACTCCTCTTCGGAGGAGGTTAGGCTGTGTCTCTGTGCGGATCCATCACAGGTTAGTGTGGCTGGTGTTTATTTACCTGGTGCTGCATCGAGAGGCTGCGTTGGGGTGTGCTCATCCCTACCGCTCAGCCCCTCCTGTCTCGGCTGCTCCACCCTGTACCAAGCAAAGAAACCCTGCGTGCATCTTGGCTACTGCAGAATAAAAGTATCGGAAAGACTCTGCAAGTTGATTCAGGTGCAGCAGAATACACTAGATCCACTTTTTTTTCTACACTGTTCCCTCTCTAGATGCCCTAAAATAGGGCATTGCAGCCAGTTTGGGTTAGGCTGGGGGTCTGCAGCCCACGGAGGTGTAGCCAGGCTTGACACCTGAACTGCCCTGAAGACCCTTCTACGCGTGCTAACTTGTTATCTGAGCTAACAAGTCTGACCAAACTCTGTTTGTCCCTGCATGAAGCCAATTCCAGATTGTCTGCATCTGTGCTCAGGGCTGATCTGCAGCCCAGATCAACGGCTCTGATAATTGAGGGATTGACTGCACTGACGAGTCCCACAGAGATGGCTTCTGCACAGTAGAACTTAATGTTTTTGTTAAGATCTTCGCTGTAATATCCCATTGCTAGTCACCTGCCTGCCTCACCTGCGTGACTGGGACAGGGAAGGCAAGCTGTGTCAGCTGTTTTCTGTAATTGTAAAACCCAAAGGATAAACAAAGATTAGGGAACACTTTAGGCTGATGAGTTTTATGGGTGCAAAAGATTGCAAATGAAAGAACAGCGACAGCTTCTGCAAGGAAAATGTTTATCAGTTTGTCAGTGCTGTTAAAAGTACATTATTACAAATTTGATGCAACAAGTCTACTTTTAGTTTTTAAAAGCTGTTTTTTTCTGTATATAAATTATACCTGCTGTTTGTTCTACTTAGACGTGTAAATGAACGGAAATCCAGGATTTGAGTATCCAGCTAATCTGGACTGACTGTTATTTGCAGCAAGGTAGATGTGAAATCAAGTTCAAATTTGAGCTGAGCAAGTAAGCTCTCTAGCAATAAGTATTTTAGATTCCTCAGTTATTTCTGTTTGAAGGACTACACCCTTAAGTAAGGAGAGGCCTTGCATCAAATGAAGGTGATTTGTCTTGCTACAGGGCTTTTTTTTTTTTTTTTTTTTTTTTGTGGATTGGTTTTGTGTTTTTTACTGTTTCTGACTTTGCCTCTTACCTGCGGCCTTCCCAGAAATCACGGTTACCTTTGAATAGTGAATGTCCGCAGGGCAGCGGTCTGTCTGTGCCTGCCTCATCACAGTGCTTGTAAAACTGGTGTCTCTGTGCCAACCACAAAAATATATTAATATCCAGAATACTCTTTTAAGTCAAAACTTTCTCTATCTGAGAACTAAAGAACGGATGGATGCTTTTTAATTTGCGATGACATAATAAAAACCCATTTTGAGACAGAAAACGTTCTATAGTTCATAATACGCCGCTTAAGTGGTAATTTGATCTATTGTATTAGTGCTAATAGTGTGACCGATAACGGGAGATACTGTGTTGCAAGAGATGCCATCTGCTGAATGAAACGTAAAACTGGGGTTCTGACCTCTAGCGCTAGTCTGAAAGGCTCAATGGCAAGAATAGGTACCTTAACCCCAGAATGCTGGACAAATTCCAGACTCAATAACAACATTCTTCCTAAATGTAATTTATAGCTTCATCTGGATGCAGTATTTTCTTTTGCTTATTCTATTGTTGAGTTTTATTAAACAGTTTTTGCCTTTTAAATTGAGTGATCGTTTGTACGTGATTTTGCTTTTAAAGGTCTTTGGAGTTTTGTACTCCAAGAGGTGCTAAATAAATTTTTTATACTGTTCTAAAAAAATGCCCTTCCTCCCCAACCTTCTTAGTACTTAATGAAACTTTTCAATGAGGTGCCATCAGAACTTTTATCAAGATATACGTTGTAATAGAAACTAATGCAAACTTGAACGGCTGTTTTCCTAAATATTCATTGTCTGTAGCTACTCATGTACCATAGAAAAGATGTATTGATCCATGATAAATTCTAAATTAAAATTTAGAAAATATTCTAAAGGAGATTCAGGAATAATGAAAAAAAGGTTTTTTGGATACGTATAGGAACAGTCATATCATAATACAACCTGATCTTTCTTCGTTCAAGTATATCCATAACAACATGCATTTATCACGGAGGAATGTATAACACAACTGAGGACAGAGTATCCTACAGTCACGTAACAAAGAACCAAATATTGCACAAACCCTTGCACCTGTATGCAGTTTCTTGCATTATTGGGCCTGCAGGGTTTTTTATTTTTGGGTTTTCTGCGATGTGTGTTTCAAATCTGAATTTGATATTAAGAAGCTGTGTGCAAGTGTCAGCTCTGCAGGCTAAAGGTGGAGGTTCAGGCACGTCGCTTCTGTGTGTTCTGGTTCCTGTTGGAACATAGGATCATAGAATTGTTATTAGTAATTTATTTAATATGTAAATACAAGCACTTAGCAACAGCTGTAAATTCTTTAATTATTTGCCAAGCTAAACTGATCAGAACTTAAGAATTTAAAGTTTAATGTTCAAGAAAAACTTCCTTCCTTCTCCAATAGCTCCAAAGATTGCTTCAGTAATACCATATTACTTTGTGAATGGGCGAATGTATGTAGTGTGGTTTAATTCATTTTGCATTCTTCCTTCAGAGTAGGAGCAATGCTTTCTTTTTCACTTTTGATAACTTGGCAGGTTTTTCTTTAAAAGTCTTAAATTACTAAACAATTTGAAAATGTGTTTAAAATAGTTGGACTATATAACAAATCTAACATACAGTGACAGTGCAAAATGTATGACTGCTAAATTTTAATACTATGGATTTTGTGTAGATCACGATCAAGACCTCGTCAACGTTCTTATAGTCGAAGTAGTGAAAGATCCAGTCATAGGAGAACTCATAGCGGGTCTCGCGAAAGAGAGCGGCGTAAAGGCAGAGAGAAAGAAAAAGTAAAAGAGAAAGGCAAAGGAAAAGAAAAGGAGATATATGGCACGAAGCATGGGTAAGTGAAATGACAAACAATATAACTGTAATAAAACAGGGAACAATTTAGTGTTGTTTTACTTTTTTGTAATCAGTTTGGTTTATAGTACGTGATATTTTATGTAGACTAAGTAGAAATTATTTAAAATCTTTGAATAGTGTGATTCTTAGTATTTTAAAATTCTTGAAGGTGACAACATCTCGGACTAAATGATGGTTGAATTTACAATTATTTTTTCCCCTTGATTTGCAAATATGTTAAATGGCTTTCTTCAGTTGATCAACATAAATATTTTTCCAAAATATGGTAACCACAATTTGAGGAAAAAATGAAGAGTATTGGAAAGTACAAAGACTATTTACTACAAAAAGATGTTTTTTGCTTTTCCCCCCTGGCCCTACATTGTCAGAAGTTCCTATTGGGCTTCATTTGTGGCTCAAAGTACAGTTTCGGCTGTGGGTGAATGATGACTCCATTCAGCAGGCCTTTCAAAACCTGCTGTCACCCTGATTTCTGCTTGAAATTACTTGGAGTGTTGATCTTGTTACAGATTTCAAAAGAGGCAATTTATATAACTACCTGTGCTTTATACACCTTGATCTCCTGTAACCTTTACTGTGATGTTCATCTTTTCCCTGTTTATGTGACTGGTTTCAAAAAGGAAGACGCTGACTTGTTGCTTCATGAATTTCCCTTTGGATTCCAACTGAAATACCAAATGGGAATTTGTAGAGTAGCATCCTCCACCCACATTCGTGGAGGTATCTCACAATTAACTCCCTGGTTTTATGGCTTGATGATACTGGTTATTTAATCTCTGAGATATCATTACCTACTTGTCCATGATTACTTACTTATACTATTGATTATGTAAATATCCAGGATTAGCTATTTGCATGGTTTTTTTCTTATTTGCAGTGCATTACTTAGACTGCTGGGAACTTCAAGAGTGACGTTTTCCATTCATTTTAAGGGGTGCTCTCCTCATTTTACTAAACCATGTGGGATATTGGTCTCTTCTGGTTGCTGAAACCATCCACAACAAGTAGCATTCAATGTAAACAGAACCCCTGAGATGTTTGCAGTATATCCGATAAGTCACAAACAAGATACCTTTTATCCATTTACCTGAACTTCAAATGTATTTTGGTACTTCTAGAAGACTTGAGGAGAAGCCTGGATGTTCCAGCCCAAATTGTGTGGTGTGGGTGTTTTTGGTTTGGTTTTTTTTTTTTGTTTTTTTTTTTTTTTTTTTTTAATTGAAGTAGAAAAGTAAGGAAAGAATCCATACTGAGCACATAACATTCGGTGTGTGAGAGGTTTTCTGGACTTCATGTAGAAGCACATCTTAAATCACGTTGGAATATATAGCAGTGCTCTGTTAGCTTACTGCCTGACTTTGTCTTTTTATAACAGGGATCAATAGGAGATAGCTGTAGGAAGAACACAGAGGTGCCCAGAATTTTTTTTGGAAGCAAGCAGTTTATATTTTGATAACTTACAAAATCGCTTATGCTAAATTTGAAAACAAAATGCCTTGTTTGGGTCATTTCCAAGGTAGTTAGGACAAAGAGTACAAATTGAGAATAGAAGCGTTTTATGACATCAGTCCCTTTTCCTCTGAGCTCAGGTCCTGACTGTGGTAGGCTTTGTACAGGGATTTCTTCCTTGGAGCATTATCAGGCTACAAAATGAAATGTACCTAGGATGAAGTTGATATAATCTGTGCTTCATAAACTTTTCTGAGGGGGGACGACATGTTTTTGAGTTTAATCAAATGGTGATCAAAGTATATCTGTACAGAGAATATGGATCTGAGAAGCTTTTTCCCTTTACAGTTATTTGTCATTCTGAAGATTGAGACTTGTATCAGCATCACATTATTGTTTGTTAAAGGCTTTGCAAAGCAATGTGTTTGAATACACAAGAGAAGACAGAGCTCTTTGATGCAATTGCTATTTGCAATTAATGCACAATTATTTGTCTATGGAAGATTCTGTTATAGACACCAGTGAGAGTGAATTAGGAACCTGCAGTTTTGCTTCCTAAACACATAGATGTAGGAACAGAAAGGGTTAGTGTGGTTTCTCTTTGCCTTCTGGGCGCTCCAGGAAAATGAGGCCAAGTAAGATGTTTTATAGTTGTGTTTTTGTATGAGGCTTCCTCAAGCTTCCCAGGCTCTCAGCTTTCTTCCTCTGTATCGTTTATTTATGTATTTGTTTTCTTTTTGGGTGAAAAGTATGTGAAATAAAAGATGTCCTTGGCCAAGGAAGCTCACCTGTCCTCAGTTTATAGATGTATAGGAAGGAGGGTGGTACAACACGAGCTGAGTGAACCTTTTGCCTGTGTAAGTCTCTTGGCTTCTGGCATTTTTTTTTTTTCTTCTGTTTTCTGCAGCAGCAGGGAGATACGCTCGTTCCTTTGTTCTGTCTTGATGCTCATTTCTGAGGAAAGCACCAAGATAGAATTTTTTGTTTTCCAGCAACTATAAAGCCTTTTGTAGTTGGCTGTGGCCAACAGAAGGTAGCAAGTTGGTTTTGCTGGTATTTTTTGAGGGTATGTGTTATAGTTTAAGACTTTTGTCTTGTAGTGGTGTCAGATGTCCTCTTGTGGGTACGGTTAGAATGAGAACTGTCCTTAGAGCTTGCTTCTGCAGCAGAGTGCCTTAGCAGATTCTGCGACTGATGCCGGTCTGCTGCAGCATAACGGTTTGCTGCCTTGGCTGGACCTTCACCGCTCACCCAATTGACTTCAGGCTGGAGTAGACCCGGAAGCACTAAAACCATTTGCTCTGTCAGCTGTCTTCATCGAAGAGACAGTAAACAGAGATAGGTGATGCCTCCTCAAAATGTATGTTTTTTCTTGTTTAAGTTGGATCCAGTTCAGACCGGAAAAAAAAAAAAAAAGTATTTTATTTCTCCTCCTGGCATATTCTGCGGTAACTAACACAGTGATGGTGCTGGATTTTCAACTTGTTGTTCACATTTTTTTTTTCTCTGAAGTATGAGGAAGAAAGTCTAAATGGATGTAAAAAGTGACTGTCAGGTGTACATTACACTTAGATGTGAAATACTGAGAGGAATCTGTTGTAGGTGACTCTCCAAGTGAATTAATTTGTAGATCTAGTGCCTAGATCAGCACTGAAAGTAATGTTATTCTACAGAGCCTTTCTAGAAACTCCCAACAGCAGGGGATCTGTAGAGGGAAAAACAGTCCTCTGACCGCTGTATTTGGAATAGATCCTCACAGGTACTCCAAGACACATGAAGGACCACATCTAGTTTTCAGTTTAAATTCATGTATGTTTGGAATGTATTTATTTAAAATAGCTACTTTAAAGCTATAATGAAGATCATCCTAAAGCCACATTGTGAGAAGATGGAATATAATTTATCAGGTGCAGGTTGGCTTTATAGTGTTAACTTGGCATAAAAGAAGGTATTTCAATTTGTCAGCACTGCAGGTTATCTGACAGGAGTAGTCATATATTTGGGACTTGGCTGTTCAAGTGGAGAATCAAAATGCAATTTTTGCACTAGTTAAGGAGCAAATGGTTTTATTTGTTTGTGGTTCATATAAACTCTAATGATAATTTTCTTTCATGCACTTGGCTTCTGTATGCTTGTAGATGTGAGGGGGAAAGGCTTGTGTTTGGTTTGTAAATCAGGGCAACTTTAGGTTCTTTCAAAGTAGATTTTGTCTTCACAGTAAACATCTCAAGAGAGATTTCAAGAGTAAAAAATTCTGCCATAGTAATCCAGTTGTCATCCTTTGGCGTTCTCCATTTCAGTGAAGATGCTTTAAGGTTGAGCACTGAACTTCTTGAATGTTGGAGGTGTGTCAGCTGTTCCATGGAGACGGGCTGTATTACAGTCATAGCAAACCAGTGGAACTCTTCTGTTCTTAAAATCTGAACTGTTCTAATGGATATACTATTTGTTCAGCCATTATGGAGGGAGACTGTGGTAACAGCTGCTTTGAATTTGGGTTGGGAAGCTCATTTACAGCATCTGACTGTACTTCATGAAAAAACCTGGCATTAAAAGCAGGGTATCAAGCTTTGAAACAGTTTTGTACTCGCTTAAAAGATAAAGCAATGCAAACCCAGAAAGCGTCCCAGCAGCACACCCCAAGTATTCGTAGACAAAAAAAAATCCATCTTTCAGATTATCAGGATTATTTAATTTCCAGTGAAAACTCTTTGCAAAATAAAGCTGGTGACAAGCAGGTAGCAAGAAACATTCTTAACTAGTCCGTATTCAACTACTGCAGTGCTACTTATTTTCCTTCCTTCCATTTTGCAAGTAATCTGAATGAACCAGTTTGCTTTTGCTGCTTTGGTCTCCTAATCTCATAGTAGTTGTTCAAACTATGGTCGTGCCCCCCCCCCTTTTTCCCTTGTTTTTTATTTTTGTTGTAGTGCATCGGAGAAAGCTGTATTGCCTGGAAGGATATAAAAAAAAGAAAATCGATGAATGGTATAGCTTTTTCTGAATAACTGTTGCCAGCGTTTCCAAAGTAAAAGCACTTGCTTGGCCTTGCAGCCTTTTCTTTTCATCCAGTCTCCCAGGCCAAGTTTCAAATCCTATTTCTCTGTTTGTAATAACAATATTGTTCCCTAGTCATGACCCATGACTGCAGTAGTGATGTTGTGCGCATTATTGCTTTGGACTGTTACTATATCCTCAAACTCTACCAGTGCTCATACTTTGTAATTAGCACCACACGTGGGTTTGCTTTCCTGTTCTCATGGAAGTTTACCTGACAAGTGCTGTATTGAGGTGTTACCACACCTTTGTAATTTTTGCAGCACACGCTATATCTGCTGATATATTATGAAGTGTTATAAATAAAATGGAATTGATAAAATAGGGACCAATATACATTTTTGTGATGCATTATCATTTTCTGTTAACTCTGCAAGACTTTATAATGTGTAGTCAACATCTGGTGTCTAGTTCTTACCAGTAAGTTTTAGTCTAGTGATTTTCTTTTATTAAAATTTTGTTTATTTGAAAAAAGCAAAACTTTAGTGTTCTTTGTTCCACCAAAGTAGTTTATCAGGTCCTGCATTTGGCTGTCCCATTTCCTGTTTTTCTTCTTAGTTTCATTTTTTTTTTTTTCCCTTGCAAAAATGAATCTTATGCGAGAGTATGCTCCCTGGGCTAAAACAAAAAAATGGGTAGCATTGATCAGAAAAGGTCACTGAATAAAAAGGGAAGAGCCTTGTCTCTGCATCACAAGAATGGGACAGGTTGGCTTGAATTGCCAATGGCTTAGCAAGAGGGGAGTTGCAGTTCTCACAGGAGGCCCTCGCTGTGTGGTTTTGATTGATTATGGAAAACCACTGACAGTCCTCCTGGAAGGATAATGATGTACTTTGTCCTATCAATCTGACTTAACAAAAAAAAAAACCCAAAACAAACAAGCAAACAAAAAAATCTTGTTGGTTGTGTGGTAAAGCTGAATTACACTAATTCCTAGAGAAAAACATATGCTTAAAAATAAGATTTGAACTAATGACAGTGGGGTTTTTATTACAGAATCCTTTCTTCCTATTTAAAAAGATTCTATCCCAGCAAAATAGGAAAACAAGGTGCTAGATACAGTGGATCAAATGCTAACTTATTGAAAGTACTATATTTAGAAAAAACAAGTTACAGGTAAGCAAAATTACTTTCTCCTGTTACAGCAGCGCGAGTATTGCTTGAGCCCTACATCAAGACTGTTGTCAGAAGAGGTTCAGGCTTCAGTTCCTTCTGATCCTTTCTGGTGAGGTCTCCAGGTGCCTTAGGTTCGTGTACCATTGCCCCACTAGAATGAAACAATCTTAGCATGCTTTTTCTGACACGCAAATGTGATGTGTATGGGGTTTATTCTGGCGTCCCCTTAGATAAGACTAAAACACAGGCTTCCAGCCAGTCCCAGAATATAATTTTTATCTTACACACCTATGGGGTACTTCTTTATCGTCATCTTTTAGACTTCCAGCACCTGACACACATTCTATTTCCTTCTTTTTTCCTTCATTTGTGACTTGTTTTAAGAAGTGATGTATCACGTTCACTGGAAAGCAGCAATTATTAGCTTGTAATGAAATAGAGAAAGCCTTCCTCCCCTCCCATGTTTCTTTGGCTTCAAAGCTTAATACAGCTGTCCAGTTTGAAAGCTTTGTTCTTTATGGTATGGTATATGACTTGCTACTGTAGTATTAGCTAGGCTATATCCCCAGTCTTGGACATTAGTAACCTTTTAAAAATGCACTATAGTTTGTGAGATGTTTTTTCAAGACCTTGTAGGGTGCCTTGAGGCTTTGTTAAAATGGCCACATCATTCCCAGGGAGGGGTGAGGCTGGGCTTTTGGCCGTGGGTGGGGTGCGCGCGTGGTCGGTGTGTGACATAACTTCTGTCGCATTCCACAAGGTGGACCTGATGACTGCAAATCATGGCTTGCAGGCTGCTGTGAAAGCTCAGCCACTAATGGAGTTCTTTCCACTCCCAAATCCTGCGTTCAGGCCAACAATTTTTGCATGCTGGTAATCTTCAGATGTCAAAACCTTCAAAAGTGAAGTGTTTTATAGTACTGATTTACTTAAACACATAATTATACCACTACAATATTTTTTCCACTAATTTTTTGGCTAATCAAAGCATTACATTCATCTTTTATTTATGCTTTTTTTTAATTCACTTGTTTTAAAACAACTTGCATACATGTTTTCATTGACCTGAATGTGTGCGCTGTTGAATGTTGATTTTTAAAGTCTTGATTAGCTTAAAAACATGCAAGTTCTGGCGTTCTGAGACATGCTTTTCACAAGGATCGTTGTTCATTGTTGAACTGGGAGGGGAAAAAACCTACTAAAAACTTGTTAGCTTTAAATAACTTTTACTAAATTTATGGGTTTCACCCTGGCTTTCTTAGTAGCGGAATTTTGGATTACTTTTTAAAGTGTTTTTGACAATTTCTAATGGAATAAATTAAGAGCAGCTTCTCAGTTGTTATGAAAAAAGAAGTGTTGTGCCATTAATCAAACCCCACCACCGTTTTAATTTCTGATACTTAATAAGGCTATTGATACATTTCTGCATTAACGGTTTCACAGTTTCTTAAATACTTTGACAGATATTGCAGAGCTGAAGGGTTTCTTTTTAAAATATATTCTTCATTTTTCCTTTTAATTCCTTACATTAGGCCTTTCAATGTTTGCTGGGGTCCTTCCGTTTAGGGCACCTTTTTCAGTGGCATCTCACCAAAGCACTTGCAGAGTTTTATTTTCCATGCTCGGCCCTGGCAGCATCCCAGCAGGTTCTGCGCGCGGTACTTGGGTGAGAAATGGCTGTTGATGAGCTTTTCAGTGCTTGGCAGAAGACGTTAGAAGTAAATTGGGAATATTGGAGACTTCTCAGAGTTTGACAGCAGTCAGACACTCCTGGAGCTTGTCATATTTTTTTTTTCCTTACCTCTTTCCACGCCATGCAGTAGGAAGTCATTTATGGTAATTTTCTCCTATTTGCATATAGGTTATAGAGTTCTGTGGTGCAAAGCGCGCTCAGAACTCCTTTTAAGTGTCTGCTCAGATCAAAGCAGGACTGTGTGATAGCTGTTGTCTGACACCAAGCTGTGTGGTGTTGTTTTCATTAAACATTTATCATACTTCCAATGTGACAGCAGGCAACTTTGTGCTTGGGTAACATGTTTTCATGCAAAATTTATTGAAAAAGACGAGATGTTGTAAAGAGATCTTGTTGCCTTTCACCAGTGGCGAAGGGTAAATGTTTGATTGGAAGGAGAGATACCTCTAGCACGTTTTGGGCGGGCGTTATGCTGAGGAACTGTGAAACGCTTGGCTTTAAATAAGCAAGTAAAATGTATCTTAAAATTGTTTATTCTGAGAAACTTTGCTTTGACAGATTGCATGAACTTTTTTTCATTTGATTCTACTCAGCTTTAACAACGGTTGATTATGGTCCCATAACGATGGCATAGGCTAGCATTTGTAAATTAAACGCTGACTTAATAGTAGGGACTAATACACTAAATTTTTTAATAGCTCCATGCATATCAACATCAACTTTTGTATTTAAGAAGATTTGCTGAGAAAGTTAGGAATTATTAGGGCAACCTTTGCAGTATAAACCACCTTTTTTTTTTTTGACAAAAATAGATAAGGTACTATAACTGATAACATACTGCTTTAGACTAAGGCATGAGTGATTATTCATATTTAAGGAATATTTCATTCTTCCAGTGATGTATTTTTGTTTTGAAGTGCTTCTATTGTAAACCAAACTTTTTCCAGGCTGAAATCAGAGGGTTTGTCCCTTCCCTTAATTAGGAAAAAAGGGGAAAAGTCTTGGGTCCTTTGAGTTATGCTAGTATGTTTAAAGAAGTTTACCAGCAGGACACATCAAACAGCTATGATTTAGCAAGAAGTTAATTCGTGTTATTCTTTAATCACTTTCAGCATTTCTGTGGCCAACATACTCAACTTCCAAAAGACACAGTTGCGCCTGCATAACAAATCCCCTTTGCATGGAAGTTCACCAGCATTTTTACTGAAAATATCTGCAATCCTAATTTTGTAGGCATGTCATATTGCAGGAAATCTCCCGTTCTTTGTAACGACTGTATACTTTAGGCCTAATTGGCACTGCCCCTTCGTGAGCACGCTGCAGGGAGGATGTGGTGGCAGCTCCCTCCAGGTAGGTGCCCAGTAGGTGCTGCAGTCCGGCAGGCTGCTCCCCTGGGCGGTGGGCTACAGCCCCTGGCTTTGAGCTCCAGCAACACTCATGGTTCAAGGAAATCTAAAGCAGCTTTTGCTCCTGCGTTGGGTATTGTCTCTGGGCTAGCAGGAAAGGAGGAGCTACATGTTCGGTAGAGTTAACCGGTACCTCCTGCTGCTTGCTCCTCATGGTAAGCCTCCTCTCCAACACAGGGCTGGGGCAGCTCTTCTTGTCTCTGCTCTGTACAGACACGATGTTGGCAGTTGCTGCCTCTGGTGGGTTGTGAGCACTGGAACCCAGTTACTGTCTGCAAGGCGTTTCTCCTGCTTCGTGTACTACTGCTTTTGGAGACTCAGAATACTTTTCTGCTTTCTCCAAGTGGACAAAACTAGTCCATATTCCTACAGAGTTTTGTTATTAGGAAATAGTTCTAATGTGCAAGGAATCTGCAACTGCTATTTGTTATTGTGGTGAATAAATTTGTAAAAAAATAAAGCTTTCCTGTATATAAAGAGGACTTAAGAAAGATTCTTCTATAATTTTTTACCTCTGCTTTTCTGTTGCTTTCAGAGAAAGAATCTCTTTCTTCATCTGCCTCCTACTGTGGCCCTAAAAAAGGGTTATGTCAGCAGGGAAAAATGAGAGGTAGGAGGTGGGTCTGCCATTGCTAATGTAATTTCCAAATGCTTCTTAACATGACACTACAGCCTAAGTAGTATTGGTGATATGGGGCTGTTCAGCACAGAATTTTCATAAATCTTCTTACTTAATCTAAGAGTTGTGCTGCTGTAGTCATGACAGTTTAAGGTTATACAAGAAGCAGAGTTGGCTGGGAAAAATAATATCTTTCTTTTAGACCAACTGGTATAAGTAGGGAAAAATGGTCATGCTTTTAAGGACGTGAAACCTTCATCAGGTCTAACACACACTTGGCAATCGTCAAGCTTAAATTCAGGTTGGGAGCAGTTCCCCGGGGTGCAACATGTTTATGTTAATCGGTTAGAGAATAAGAAGGATGGGTAGCTTATTGCTTCCCATGCTGTCCATGGTGACAAGAGATGGCTCTCAAAATCTGTAAAATGTTAGTGTTTATCTGATCCAGTTATGCACATGCCCGTTCCAAAATGTAATCTCTGTAGTTGTTGGCCTAAGGTATTTGTGTTCAATCATCTCTGGTCACTTACAAATGGGATTTTATTGCGCTGAGACGGATTTTGTCACTCTTAAGACCTTTCCTTTAAAATCTTACATGACCAAATACATTCATCAAGTAGCAGAAATGTGTAAATATAAATTGATGTTCAGGGTACTACAGCACTTGTTTAATTTGCACTGATCTTGGACTCTAATTCATGAGTTATTTTTAATTATTTGGATTGTCTTTGGAGTTTATTTTAAGGAGGCTTATGAGGATAATATAGTGGGATTACGTTGTGCTTATTTTGCAGTTTGAATGCAAAAGAAAAAAAACAGCATACTTTCGTAAGTTTTGCTTCAAAACATAATAAATAAGGATTGCTTCTGGGCTGAAACCTTGCATGCCATGTTTCAACCTTGATCATATTTTTGTTGTTGAGTTATAAGCATCCTAGAGTAGGTGCTTGTGATAAAATTATGGCAGACCCTTATCGAGAGTGGAACGAACAGTGTACCTAGTGAAAATGCCCTGCTCAGGGATAGTAGACTCTGTGGCTGTGTGTCCGTATTAAACACAGTAATTAGTAGAAAATTTGTAGAACTTCTTTAAAAACCTGTTTAAAATTAGAGAATGCATTTTTGAATGCTGAAACCAAGCTACTGCAGTCCTGTGTTGGAAAATAGTTTGAGTAGAGTTTTCTTTGTTCTTTTGTCAGAGGGGAAAAACGTCTCCTTTAATCCAAGTGGTTTTATTTGCAGTGTCCAGATGAAATTATGAGGACTTCAGAACAGCTACAGTCACGCTGCTGAGAGGTTGTTATAATAAAAGTTTTAAGATGCCTGATAGTACTTATTAGTTACAGTAATTTATTTTGGTAGCTTCTTGAAGAATAGCAGATAATAAGCTTCTAACATTTTACGAGAAGTTGAGCCCCTTTATCTGACTGCCAGCCAATTGCTTTGATTTCCTGCAGAGTGGGCTTTCAAGGACCTTTAAGATGTATTGTCATGGCAAGGGAGTTATTTATCCAGAAACAAAATCAAAACAAAATGCCCTCTCTATTTACTTATTTTTCCTGCTTTTACCTTTCTTTCTATCTCTTGTTATTTTTTTTTTCCCCTCCAGCAATGTTTGTGTCTGCCTTACTATTATTCTTGTTACAAGGGTTTGCTTAAACTAGTTGGGGAGCACACACTGTTTGAGTTGCACTTCCTTTGGTTATTAGTTTTGAAGCGTATTTCTGCCTTCTGGGCTGGTCTTACAGAGGCAGACCCGTGTCAGCTGTATCTCCTTCTGCATGGAGCAGCAGCGGTGGGTGCTCAGGCAAGTGTGGTCCTCAGCGTTTTGATTTGAAAGTTCTGTGGATGGAAACTACCTTCAGTCTCTATCAGTTAAGTAGTTTTCACCCTTGAAATGTTCTATTCTGTTGACCATTTTATTTGCAGTTTTTCCTTGAGAGAAGTCTAGTCTCCTTTTACCCAACATGAGGAAGGAGCAGATGAGTGCCACTCACTTTAACGCTCATTCATGTTCCTCGGTTTTTCCGCTTAGGATCATTCTGCCCTTTGCTTGTGTTAGCGAGCGACTACGCCAACTGCCGCTTCTCGGTGGGAAGCAGGGATGTCTTACCACGACTTATATGAAAATGGCCTTAAAATAAGCTGGAGGCTGGAGAGTTGTAATAGAAGGGAAACTGTATAGAAGGGAAAAAAATATCTTGTTTTTTTTATCATAGATTTCAAAAAGGGAGCAGTACATGTAAGAAGAATGCTGAGTAAACGTGACTCTGTGGTAGCTCACCTTTTCTTGAAACATCTTTTTTGTGTTATTAATTAAATAATTGCTAACTATTGTAATTAAGAATAACTTTTAGTTAGTACAAGAGACTGAGATACTATAGTGCTTCCCCACAGAGTATCCACAATTGCTCGTTCCTATTTGTATTGTTTTATTTCATAAACATTCATGAAGAGAAAAATTGAAAACGTAATTAAAATAGAAGCATAGTAGAATTCTGGTATGATCAAACACTAACAAAATCCAGCTGGCCAGCATGCGGGATTCAGACTATTCTGCAGTAAAACATTTATCTCTGTTAATTCCAGAAAGACTCAAAATGTAGAAATGTGAAGTACAACATAAGTTATGGTAGGGAAACCTGCAGTTGATTATTTTGTTATTTTGAACTGGAGACTTGACTATATGGAAAATATTTCAATTTCTTTATAAAAAAACAAAACCAAATTACTTTGACTTTTTTTTTTTTTTAGCTAGAATTCTATAATAAAAGTTAAATAAGTTTTGGAAATTGTGAAGAAAGAAAAAAACTTTATTTCAGATCCCTGCCTTACACCTCCCTGTGTTTTCCAATCCTGTATGGAACAACTCTTTTTCTATTGCACTACCTCATGAGGTACAAGTCTTAATCACCTCTGTAGCATAAGGTAAGCAGATTGCACTTTTGATACTTTTCTTCCAGAAAGAATTGTAGTCTGAGGCATCTCATTGAAAAGGAATAATTCAAATTTTGTTGTCTTTATATTACTTCTTCCTCTAATCTTAGGTATACATACTGCCCTAAAGGATAATTTCATATGCCTTCACTATGTTGACACAATTTTTATCACCATATTTTAAAGCTGCAATAACAAAAGCAGATGTGGCCTGTGCTGCTTTTAGCGCTAGTTGTAGAGATCAGTATTCTTAACCACTTTAATAAAAATTTCTTAAACTTCCATACTTTGTTTGGACTTCTGTAGTGAGAATCTCAAGGGGAAAAGCAAACGGGGACAGGTCTTACAGACAGATGTCCTGGTGCTCTTTAATCTCTTTTAAATGCAGAAGTGAAATCATATGGATAAATATTGTAGTAGAGGTTGATCCTGTAACAATGCATCACAACAGTTCTTTCATCGAGGACTCCGTGGCAAAAGACAGCGAGACCTTGCGTGTGAGTGAGGAATGTAGAAGAAATTGTCTGAATGCTCTGGTGGTGTGGGTTGTGATGTAGTATTTTGGATAAATTGTCCATCAAATGATTGATAGAATTTATTTTTTTTTTTTAAAATACAGAAGTGTCTGCATTGTATCTCTAGTCACTACATTTTTGTCTTTGTATTTTTAAAGTTTATTCCTTCAGTAGCTGAATGGTAGTTGTCTCACTCTGTGTAGGCAGGAGGGGCATTTTACGTGCTACAAAATGATGTTTGGACAGCAATACCATATTAGGGCTTTTCTCAGCCTTTCATGAAGTGAACGTGTTTACTAATGTTTATTTTTCAGAACCTCACACATTCCAAAGTCATGCTAAACTTCATGGACATAAAGAAAACCTGGTGTTTACATTGGCTGAGATCTGCTTGCACATCTGAGAGCAGAACAAAAAGGCAGGGCGTTTTTTGTCCAGAAACTATGGAGGTAGATGATGGATTTGTCAGGAAGCCTATTCATTCTCCTACCCATGCTGGAGATTTTCAGGAACGGGGGTCCTCATGCTGCCTTATGAGTTCTCTTAATAAAATTTTGATCTAGAAATGTATAGGTAGCACATACTTAGTCCTCATTCATAGGTTCACAACTGATTAAATGTTCCTATCATGATGATCGTACATGGGAGCGGTTTTGCAGTTATTACATATAGCAGAAGGCTTATAGCATGGTACCTGCTGATTGTAAATACCTCAAATTACTGCAGGCATAATCAAAATATATATGTAACTAAAGAAGTAACCTTGAACTGATGGTGGCTCTTTGAGGTGTGCTGTATGCAGATAGATTTAGTCAATTAAATTCTTATTTTCTGATGGAAAAGGAATTGACTTTGGACTGCTTCCCATCCAGATGCTCAAGAGAAAGATTCATGAGAGTACCCAGGACATGGGGTGCCAATGGTACATACAAGCATTTTAAGGGTGCTAGAAAAATGAGTTGATTAGCTTTGCTGGTGAAAAAAACCAAATGTTCAGACGTTGGAAACCAGAAGGAAGCAGCTGAAAGGCCAAATGAGGACAATTTCCTCGACAGTAAGTCAGCCAAAAGGGTAATGGGAAGCAGAGTAAGAGTTTCCTTCTGAAAAGGACAGACACGTCCGTATGCCCGGAGTAGCTCTAGGGTCACTTGCCTTTGACCTAGATTTGTTGCTATTGTCGTCTGAGCTGTGTTGGCCTTGTTTTTCTTTTTGTTTGCTAAAAATCCCCTTTTAAGACTAAAAGGGATGCCCATTTATTTAATGGGCTGTGACACTGAGACAGCAGCATATGGTATGATTTCTTCTCCTTTCACTACCAGGCAGCTGTAAAAAAACCAGAGCGGGTGGTACACGTGCATAAGCTGCGGAGCACAACTGTACGGAAGATGTCAGAGAACCACCGAGTCTAGAAAGTAAATAGCTCTTACCCCCAAAGTAAGCGTTTCATTTTCATTCACGGAGTACTTTTTGTGCTAAGTAAAAAAAATACAAATTTTGTGTTCAAGTTCTGTAGTTCAGACCGTCAGTTAGAGATGCTTGTTAAATTGGCTTCCCTGCTAAATTCATGTACTGTGTTGAGGGAATTATATTTCTCCATATTTACAGAAATAGGTTTTGGAATGCATTTGAAGGCAGTATCTTCAAAGACACACATTCTTTTAAGCTGTTTAAAATTTTCGAAACTATCCGGTCCTTAAAACTGCCAACCACCATGATTGTCCTTTTATAACTATATAATTTGCATTATCTTGGGTTTTTAAATTGAATAATTCCTTAAATAAAAAGTATTCTTGCTGAAAGAGGGTCTCAAAAAAAAGTACAAACACACACACACTCTGAATGTAAACATGTAGTGGTTTTTTTTTTGGTTTGTTTTTTTTTTTTACCAAGACACCTTGCACTTTGAGAGCAGCTGACTATTGTTTTAATGGCCTCTCTTAATCTGTGCATGAGGAATCCAAACTGAATGATACGGAGCTGTGAAAATCCAGTTAGTGTGAGCTGTAATCTCTTTACTGGGTTTAAGTAGTTAGAGTGGCATTCAGACACCCTGCAGATACTGAACTGCAGAGATACAGTAATCACCTAACCATGTACCCAGGGTCTTGCTACCATGGAACTGAAGCAGAGGAGTCCCTAGCAATCATTTAGGTACAAACCAAACCAAACACAACAAACACTGCCTCCTCTGAGCAAGCAAACAAGGGGTGACTAAAAAAAAAAAACAACAACCCAACAACCCATCCAAAAGACGTGTACTGTAAAGTAAAATTTAATTGCATCTTCAAATATTAAACTCTGTCTGTTTTACCTTGGGTTTTTTGCATAAGGAATTTTTTTTTTTTTCTGGAATTGAAGTTACCTGCTATGGACATTAAAACATGTATTTCGTTTGATTAGAAAGGGAAGGAGGAACATCTCTGTTTTAAAGGAAGTATTTCTAACACCAATCTAATCTTGGGCCTTTTTGTTATTATTTGGAATGATAAATGAATATGAAAAACTTAAGTGAAGCAATCTAAACTGTTGAATGAAGAAAAAACAAATTGGGAACATTAATATAGAAACAGGTTTTGGTAAAGAAATTCTTTAATGAACGTATTAAAAGAAACTATTTGCATGCTGCTTCATAAAAAGGCAGAAGACAAATCTGTTCTAGATTTTGACACATATTCCACAGGTCTGTTGTATGTTTAGCAAACTGGAAAGCGTATAAATTTACTTCCAGGCTCTGGTTTCATCCTTGGCATCTCCTGGTTCTGCTCTGGGCAGGATGCTCTTACTCAGTAGGAGTTCCCTAAGGGAAGTCCCTTCCCCGTCCTTTCTCCTCGTGTGTCCCCATGCTGGGTGGATAGACAAAAGCTGCATTTGGAGATCTGTTTGGTCTTTTTGTTACTGTAGAACTTTTATCTGTCATAACTAAATAAAACAGGAAAAACTAAAAATACAGGTAAATCTGTGAATAAATGAATGCTGTAATTCTACAGAGCATTGTTCTAGTGCAAGGCAGAACTTGTGGTCCATTAAATGTTAAGTCTGTGGTACTAAAGAGACCTCAAGGTTACAACTTTAAGTTTTTTAGTCAGTCAAACCTATTTTTTTAAAAACGCTAATCCTTTGCATTGTTGTTTCTCCTATCCTGCAAACAAAACTGGAGTGTTCGACCATTTGGATACTTCTATTTCATCCATTGTCGTTGCTTGCTGCTGTAGGAGATGGCATGAAGAAGCAGCTACTTGATGAGGGAAAAGGCCTAAAACATTAGGTGGTTCTGATTGCTTGCAATTAAGACTGGAAGTGCAAGAGTCTCATGAGCTAACTTTCTGTTTGCCTATATCCCAGCTGCTGCCAACAGCAGCCTGTCCTTGGTAGGTGTCCAGATCCAGGGCAGTCTAGGGCTGGTGGGGTAATCTTCATTCCGTAGGTTTAGTTGGGCACCACTAAGGAAGCAAGGAGAGCATGTTTTTCTACATCAATGCCATTTCATCAGGAGAATTTTCCACTGAAGTAGGAAGGTTCTCAGATCTTCCCATGGAGAAGGCTGCCCAAAGCAGGTCTTCAATTTTTGAGAAAATGTGCTGTGTCTCATTTCCTTAAGAAAGTTCAGGATATAGCAGGTACACATGCTTGATAGTTCTCAACTCTATTCACAGCATCTTATCCAGTTTTGGAATAAAGCATCTTCAGTTCTGTGGCAGAATCTGCCAACACGTAGCATGTAGTATCTCTGGCGTGCACCACATTTTATGTGACATTACTTCAGCATCATGTCCCTTTCATTCCCCTTTTTCATAGATTATGGCAACCCCAGTGGTAACCTAGTGTATTGAGTTTTCCTGGAGGAAAAGTCTGACATAATTTTTTTGTTTGTTTGTTTTGTTTACATGATTTATAGTGTTAAAAGTAACATCTTCAAAGATCCATGACTGGTAAATGCTCTGGGCGACCTTTTCAGAGTAGAAATGGAAAGACCCAGAGGAAGCATGTTAGATGTGCTAGTGACGCTCCTGGATTCTGACTTGCTCCTCATCTGCTTCCAGCAGCTGAAGTTCTTGTAAGACAAGGCCCATTTAATGGTGAATTATGTTGGGAATGATTTTTTCCTGGCCTGAAATCGAAAAAGCAAGATCAGTCCATTCTCTCAAAATGGATTAAGGAATTGATCAGGAAGGTCTGACTTTGCTGCTCAGATCAGAATCTTTTGAGGCTGCTTAATGGGATCATGCTGTGTCAAAGCGGGAAAAGGCTTTTTTTTCCCATTGATTCTTGTCAGGTGGGCATTGCTCTGTGCTTTGAAAAATATTAAAGAAATACACACAACAGATTTATAGGAAAGTGTTTAGGAGAGCGTGGTGGGGGATGCTTCCTTATACCTCTGTGGGGGCAGGAGGAGCAAGAAAGCTTCATATGTCTGTCTCAGCCATCTCCCTTATTCCTTTTTATTTCCTCCTTGTACATGCACAAAAATTCTCCCGTCTTTCGGTAGCCATGTAAGGAGAGGGTAATTCACTTCGAGCCCATGGAGAGGAGTGTGAAGGTGGCTGGTGCCCTGGGAGGCTCTGCAGATCCATGGGCCGGGTACCGAGGGGCTGGGGCTGGAGGAAACCAGGTTTTGTGCATGCCCTGGGAGGGGAATGTGAGACCTGACCTTGTACAGAAAAAGAGGTGGCCTGATAGATTTTTTTTTTTTTTTAAATTATTTTTTAAATTATCAAATTTTAGCAGTAAGTAGTTGTCAGCCACTTACAATATTTGTAGTATGGATCAGCCACTGACAACAAGTGGCTCAGGAGGAACCTGAGCAGTTGTCTCTAAAAGAACCTGGCTGTTGTTCTTCACAACGAGAATCTTGGATTTGTGCTGTAATGGAGACACAGACCTGCTGAGCTGTCGCCCAGCCACAGATTTGGCTGTGTGCAGTATTTAGTTCATCTATTTATTTTTTTAGGAATTCAGATGTGAAAGTAAAAACCTTTATTTCTTGATCATGCTAAATGGTGTTAAAAAACCTCACACGGCACCATCTCTGTATGAAATTTTAGATAACATTGCAGCATTAGTTCCTATGGGGAGTTCATTTATGGCAAGTCCTCTGTAAGTCAGGAACATGAAGATGGAAGAGAAGGTAGAGGCTTATAGGTAGTGGAAGACATTAAATCTTATTTAAAAGGTCAGGATGTATTTTGTGTAGAGGACAAAAGATTAAAATCCACCAATTAATTTGTTTAAAAAACCAAAACAAGCTTTAGGCCCCAGAGCTTGTTGAAAGCTATTTCCATTAACTTTAAAGGTTATAAAATAGATCTCTCCTCTTGAGAAAGAGCTGTACCAATATTAATTGGAAACATTGGAGGTTTTGCTTGCTTATTTTCAATAAAGTACAAGTTAAAGCACAATTTATAAATAAAAAAAAAATTATCACAGAAGAGCGATGTTGAATGTTCTGTATTGCAGCATGTTAAGAACTTTAAACTGGTTTTCTCTTCCCACCAACTCCTCTCAGATGTTTTTCCCTCTCCACTATGTATGAACCTGGACGGACATAGTTTAGCTCTCGTTGCTGCATTTAAACTCTTGCTCTTTGGCAACTTTTCCTCGCTATGCAGTTCAGCTTTAATTTCTTTTCAGTGGTGGCCATGATACAGAGAGGAAGGAAAGCATAAAAGAATACAGGTAATGGGAAATTCTGTGCTCCATCCTACTTACCTTCTGGGGTGTCCTAAGTAACTTATTTATTCTTCTACTTTACTGAATATGCTACTTCTGTCTGTTTTGGGTTTTTTTGTTTGTTTTTTTAAGCGTTCAGGCTATAACAATCAGTGAATCAATGTTAGATGTTTAGCTCTAGATGTTAAATGCTTGAAATTTTATATACTTGTGGTTATTATTTTTGAAAATTGTACTCTACACTGTCTTAGTAATATATTCTGAATAATCAAAATGCCTTATTTTTAGGTTGTACTTCTCACCTTCCTTATGAGAGTGAAATTTTTTTCTGACAAAGTTTCCTAGGTTTTGATAAGTTTAACAGAAAATTATCACTAATCTGATCCTAAGAGTTCATCACTTTAACTAAGAATTACAATCAAGTAATATATCTGCACCGCTGCCTGCTGAAGGGAGGCTGTACTATGTGGGTTTGCAAACATTTTTGAAGATGGTCAGGTTATTCAATCCAAAGTAGGCCTTAACTGCTAATACATTTTTAATGTAGTTATATATTGGAGTTATATTAGGTCAACATCTGAAAACAGAACAATATCAAAAAAGGTTAAAAGTGGCAATCCCACATTCCTTGATACTGTCACCATATGCGATATCCCGTGGCCCCTTTTTGCCTCCAGAAAGTGCTGCTTATCTCATGCTTATCAAACTTGCACTATAGCTCAAAATTTTAAGTGATTTGAAACGAAATTTTATGAAGCAATTGTGATGTGTGTGCGTCGTGGGAGGGAAGATGCTGTGAGTTAGTAGGAATGAGTTTCATGCCAGAGGTTCTTCGCCCGAGCCAGCATGGGAGCTCTGGGATACTGGAACAGGTATGGTGCGATGGCTGGAGATGTCTTTCAGTTGTGATGGATTTATTCTGAGATATCTCAAGAGATGTGGTGAGTAGCTGTGGTTTGGATCTGCGCTGTCATAGCCCTGGGTCCCCTTCTTTGCTTTCTGCTGACCTCTGCTAACCTTTCCGTGAGAAGTTCTGTAAAACAGGTGGTCGGTGCATACGTGACTCCTCCTAAAACGGGAGCCTGGGGCATTTGTTCACCGCCAGGTGTGGCGAGGCGCGTGGGGAAGCAAACCAGCCAGCAGAGAGGCTTTTAGACCCCGTAGGGTGAAACCCAAACCCCTCTGGGTGAGCAGGAGAGTTCGTTAGCCTTTTCAGAATCTTTGGGAGACTGACGGAATTTTTGCTGAGAACAGTCCTGTCACAAAGGATGCCATTTGCTTGTTCTCTTCTTTTTCTGTACTGCAAGTTTCAGTACAGAAAAACCTCACAATTGTGTAACTGGGAATTGTGTTAGCAAGCAGAAAAGATTCCAAATTATTATAGATTTTATTTTTTTTTTTTTAAGGAGGCAAAGCAGTCTGGGAAACTTCAAAAACAATGAAAAAGGGGAAGGAGCAACTTTTCAGGCTGTCTGTTTTCTTGGTATCAAACCATTTTTATCAACTCTTTTTGTCCAACCCATGGAAAACATTTATAGAGAACGCAATGCGTACTTTTTAAGAGAATGTGATGGAATTAAATTAGTCAGATTCTTCATAAACAGATTTTCTCACAATTTCAAATGACCTGAGTAGAAAACTGGGTGTTGTATTTCATTATAGCTCCCCCCATTTATATATTTATTTGGTTGGTTAGTTTTAGGCAAGCACATAGAGCTTTGTAGTCTTTGTTTTTAAAGAATTAGTGAGATATGATTTTGCATTTTCAAGAAGCTGCTCAAATGTATAGTACTTTGCACAAAATCTCATCAAGAAATTGCTAAACTTTCTGTTTTTTTTTTAACAGAGAAAGAGAAATGTCAGGGCTCTTGGGTAGGGTCATGTCTCAGAAGCGTTATGGGGAAGCACATACGCCTTGTTTCTGCATCATTGCTTGGACCGTTACGTAGTAGAGTTTCAAGGTGACCATGTCTTGAACCTTTATTAGGAAAAACAAGTTGTTAAAATCACAAATTGTTGAAAGGCATGGATATAAATAATAATAACAAGAAAAAAGCCTTAGTGGATAAATGAAAATCTAGGATGAATATTGTTTCATGTTTGCTGTGTAAAAGAGGTCCCCACGATGTTCAGCTTCTTAGAGGTCAGGGTGGCTTCTCGGTGGGCTGACCGAGGAGACGACAGTGCCCTGCTGCTTCTGACTCACATGTGGAAGGAGCAGAAAACTGGGAAAAGTAGCAGTGATTCTTGATGGGAAATGAAGCCCAAAGAAGCAATGCAGAGATTGCATTGTAGTCTACTTTATCTTGAATATCGGGTATTGCTGATAAGGAGTGTTTAATCACAGTATATACAATATGTTTTAAAAACAGATTACATTTCAGTGATTTTCGAAGTGCTATCCAGATGTCTTTCAAGCAATTCTGAAAATTTTACTCCAGTATGAGTGGGTCGCACCTGATTTGGATAAATGATCTTTCCAGTTCTGTGATCACATAGCCTGCTAATAAAAGCCTACTATAGGGGAATACGTCTCTTGGTTACAAAAGCATGCTAAACGTGTTCACAGATGGATAATATGTACAGAAATACTTTTTTTTTTGTTGGGAATAGACATTTTGTGAACATATGATCTAATTTTAGCGTGGCAGTTCTCATATGTGATACCAATGATACTTACTTCTGCCAGGAGAAATAAAGTGTTTAGTTTTATATGCAACATCATGCTTTCTTTTTCCCGGTCTGCCTTTAATCTAGTACTGTGTTTATGTAATGCAATAGAAATGTTGCTAACATGATTATACTTTTATATCTTATTAGCTCAAATACTGAGTACAATAAAATGGAAAACTGTTTAAATTTTATGTTTAAGTGCTTGAGATAAGAGTTCTTGTAAATGAAATGTGATTACATTTCTGTAATAGATCTTCTCTGTCTGTTAGTACTTTGTTTAGCTATGTAATTCTGTTGGGATTGCTCTTTCTAAGTTTGAATTTTTTAGAAATAGCCATGTAAAATACTCAGGGTTACACACAAATAAACAATGAAGGCAAATCTGTTGAAAACTCAATGTTTCCTGTCTGAAGAAGAAAATCATTGCTAGATAGTTTTCTTTGTGATAACCAATCTGAATTAAACATAATTCCCTAACATCACCTTGAATTTCCATCTGTGT
Source organism: Egretta garzetta (assembly GCF_000687185.1). Taxonomy (NCBI): domain Eukaryota; kingdom Metazoa; phylum Chordata; class Aves; order Pelecaniformes; family Ardeidae; genus Egretta; species Egretta garzetta. Next base: position 3,728,725 of record NW_009258951.1, read on the forward strand.
AACCCTGATGTTCTTAAGCGTTTTGCATTTACCTAATGCTCTGGGCTATTTTCACTTAGCATGTATGGAAAACTGTGACTATCTTAAAACTGTAGATGATATGAATAACAATTGTTTGCTGATCTTACCCTGTATCTCCCTGGATAACCTGCAGTCTGCAAAGGCTGAGTAAGTGGCAGATAGCTTTTGTCATCTCTTATCCGGGCTGTACACTTGTAAGGAAGAGCAGGGATAATCGCCTAAATCTAATTAGGGGTTAAAAGAGGCCATGACTGTGATGTGGCAGTGAGACACCTTACTGTATCAATCCTGTTTGCATTAGAAAAATAAGGTTGTCATATTGATTATTCAAATTAGTTTATATTGGCCATGGCTCAATGGCTTGTATCGCAGCTGAAGCACTTGAAGGTCCCAGCTTTTCGGAGAAGACCTATGCTTATAGCATATATTATGTGGTGTCTTGTTTGTTAATTTAAGGGTTTTAAAACTAAGACTGAGAGTGTTTTATTGTGAGAATTAAGGGTTTAAGTGACCATCAGAAAATGAAGTTGAGCTTTCATGTGTGATATTTGTGATTGCTGAAAGCTATTAAATGAAGGCCAATAAATTCGCTTTAGATCTTTTATGGAAAAATCAGTATTGGAGTTAACAGATCTTGCAGTATTATGTTTGTGCACTAATTGATGTTTAGTTCAAAGTCAAATGGAGTAAAAAGAGTAAAGTAATTGCATTCAGATCAATTCCACATTCAAGAGATAGTGAATTCCCTTGGCTATGACTTTGGGGTCTATATTTTAATTAAAAAAAAAAAAATCTACCTGGTGCTGGGCTATTATAGTATTCTCAAATATTTCGCAGCACTTGGCTTTTTGTCATTCAACAATCGCATCTGCTGACACCCTGCAAGTGTATAGATGCTCTAGAGAGTGCTAATTTCAGCCTTCCTCGTTACCGTAGTCGTGATGAATGACGTAAGTGCCATACATAGAATGGGCAAAAGGAAAGCTTTTAAGAAGACTGGGGGGTTTTTTGTGTGTGTTTTTTATAGTATGCCAAGAAATATGTGCTAAGATATGTCGTATGTACAAAGACTGGACCTTTTGTAGATATTTTTTCCATCAGTTTGTGCAACTTCTGTCATTACGGATGTACAAGAAGAGAGTCCACCTTAAATCCCAGATATCAGGCAGAGTTTGCAAATTTTTCTCCATGGCTGAAATGATTTCACCCATCTTATATACAGTTTGAACATTTTTGTTTACCCTAGGTGTTGGTTATGCTGTATTTCTTTCTACTGCTGGGCAAAAAAAACCTGCATAGCTAAACTATTTTTCCCTCTATTGCACATGGGTACAAGGTTTTCAACTTTATTTTTAAATTTCTTCAGTTGATTCTTCCAGTTTCTTCCATTATCTGCTGTTGGCACTGGTGTAGCAGTTACCCATCCAAATGCCAACCTTGCAGGCTGACCTTGTTGACCGAAAGCCACAGTGACCAGAGGAAAGATGGATGTGTGTGTGTGTATATATATATATAGAAATGTTATATATATAAATGTTATATATATTATTTGCTTATGTTGTTAGAACAGCATCCTGACCTGTTTTGAATGAAAATTATTATGCACAAATGTTCACATAACTTTCCAATATCTTGCTTGAGCAGAAAGTTAAGTAGGTGGCTTATCCTGTCGTGCCATTGTGTAAAAGGCCACTCGGTCCTGACCATTGTTACGTGAATGTGTTTGATTGCCTGGAACGGTTCCAGTTCCAGTTTCCAGGGACACTGGTTTCTGGCACTTCTTTGCAAAACTTAGTGTTTTTGTATATTGCGATTACAACTTTCAGCCAAAACTGCAAATCTAGGAAAAGAGCCAATACTAGATTTTTTTCAGCAATATCAATATGCTATTTCTGTAGATCAGTCCATCAGGCTGCGCAGTCATTCTCTATTCTGAATTTATCATACTTTTTTTTTTTCTGACTTTATTCTCTTTCAGAGCACAGATACTCCAATGTTCTCTACCATGATCTAGTAGTTAGCAAAGTATTGATGTTACTCTATTTAACGTGAGTAAGACTGGAATACATTTCTTAAAAAGAGTGAAATAAGACAAGTATGAACAGTGTTGTAATAAAGTAGAGAAAGATCCTTACTTCTGGCAGCATCATAGAGAGGCAAAATTTTATGTTAGTGAAGAGGTTGCTCACTCTAGTGCCTGTTCCTCCTTTGAAGTGATTCACACACAAGGACAACTAACTCTGAGATGGTTGGGGCTACCACCTTGAGCTGTCTGCCTTACTTTGCTGTAAAAATTAACATTTTAATTCAGAGCACAGATACTCCAATGTTCTCTACCATGATCTAGTAGTTAGCAAAGTATTGATGTTACTCTATTTAACGTGAGTAAGACTGGAATACATTTCTTAAAAAGAGTGAAATAAGACAAGTATGAACAGTGTTGTAATAAAGTAGAGAAAGATCCTTACTTCTGGCAGCATCATAGAGAGGCAAAATTTTATGTTAGTGAAGAGGTTGCTCACTCTAGTGCCTGTTCCTCCTTTGAAGTGATTCACACACAAGGACAACTAACTCTGAGATGGTTGGGGCTACCACCCTGAGCTGTCTGCCTTACTTTGCTGTAAAAATTAACATTTTAATGTAAACCAGCACCGCTTTTGGCTTGTCTTAGAGCATTGGTCTGTAATGGTTCAGGAAGTCCTTCATGAGCAGCCAGGTAGGCGAGTGCTGGAGGGGATGTGTGATCAGATAAAATAATTTCCATTGCAGTGTTCGTTGTCTTGTGTCGATACAAAGCCTGTCGAGGGAGGTCTGTGTAGGTTCAGCATGTCTCCTGTCCTAAATGATGTTAACTGAGGTGAACTAAAACAGGTACAGCTAAAAATATAGCGATTAAGGTAACTTTTATGGACCAATAGACATCTAGCTCCAATTTATTTCCCCAGAGAAGACTAAAGAACAGTGCTGCTGAGAACTTAGAATCATAGAATCATAGAATGTTTTGGGTTGGAAGGGACCCCTAGAGGTCATCTAGTCCAACCCCCCTGCAGGAGCAGGGACACCGCTAACTAGATCAGGTTGCTCAGAGCCCCGTCCAACCTGGCCTTGAATGTTTCCAGGGATGGGGCCTCCACCACCTCTCTGGGCAACCTGTTCCAGTGTTTCA
>NW_009258951.1:3734359-3753544 GCF_000687185.1 Egretta garzetta
TGAGCTGTTGGCCTCGTCACCTTCACAGCCGAACACCCCTCGTTTCCTTTGAGGTGCTTCACAAGCTTTTCCTTGTTGGCTCCTACTACCTCAGGAGCCTCTGGCTCACCTCCGCCAGACTTCAACTTCACTCCAGTGCCCCTGACACACTGCTGGGCAACGGTTTGAGGGCTCATACTAGCCCCCAGTCCCTCTAACCCTTGCATTTCATCCCCTAGCCTGTCGCTGGCAAGCCCAGTAGGTTCCCCTTCCCCCTTCACATCTAGTTTAAAGCCCTGTCAATGAGCCCCACAAGCTCCTGGGCAAAGACCCTCTTCCCCTTTTGAGAAAGCTGGCTCCCATTTGATGCCAGCAAGCCCGGTGCCGTGTAGACCATCCCGTGGTCAAAGACCCCAAAGTTGTGGCGGCGACACCAGTTGCGGAGCCACGTGTTAATAGATTGAGTCCGCCCGTATTGCCCAGTGTCTCTGGCCGCCACTGGAAGGAGCGAGGAAAAAATGACTTGCGCTCCAGAGTCCTTCACTAACCTCCCCAAGGCTTTGTATTCTTTTTTGATCACCCTTGGGCTACTTGCTGCAACTTCATCAGCTCCCACATGGAAGAGCAGCAAGGGATAGTAGTCTGAGGGTCAGACCAGGCTAGGAAGTTTCCTAGTGATGTCTCTAACCCGGGCTCCTGGGAGGCAGCAGACCTCCCTAAGAGCAGGGTCTGCCTGGCATATTGGTCCCTCAACTTGAAGTAGGCTTTGTGATGTGTGGCTACAATTTGTTAGTTAGGTTTGTAACTTGAGGTGGTTGTTGCATATTCGCTGGTTTTTCTGCAGGTTAGGAATTCTTTCCATCAGAAGTACTTGCTCAGTCATCAGCCTGATCATCAACATTTCCAGGTCTTTCTGTATGGTTGGTGAAACCTCTAGAAATTGCTGCTGTTGAAGGGTCTGGCTGCTTATTTGTTCAGAAGTTGTTTTTGTAGAATGTTTCACTTCACTTCTAATATTTGCAGGTACAATAGGAAGTGCTGGTTTTAATCTTCAAGCTGCAAATTGCTTAAGATCCAAGTTTCCTTGGAGCCTGCCATGTTTATGGTACTTAATTTTTTTCAGGAATCTCTTGGCTTCATATTAGAAAAATAACCTTTGAGGGAAATCTTGGCTGTAGAACGAGACATATTTTATATTTTTGTCTTTTCTTCTAATTTTGGTCCACTTGGTGGTAAATCAGTAGTGTGCAATACTAATTATTATAATTTCATTGAAGGAATGCCAAAGTACAAAATGCCTAGCAAGATTTCTGGTCTAGACTTTGGCTGGCCACTTCTCAGCAGTTTGCAACGTCTTGCAAAGCCAGTACTGCTCTCCGTTTTCACTGGAGACTTTCTCTGTGAAGTGCTGGGAATGATAAATGCCAAATAAAATAGATGATGTTAGTCTTTCATGGCAGTAAAAGGTTAAAAACATATTAATGAAAGCAAGTGTTTTGGAGAGCAAGATGAATAAAACCAATGTCATGTGGTAGGAACAGTAGACTTAACAATTAAAGAACGTATGAAGCTTTAAGGAGGTTTTGGTGCAACTCAGCCATCGTGAAGTGTTTAGACAGCATTACTCGGTGGTTTGGGTTGGGGTTTTTTTTTTTTCTTAGGATGTAAAATCTTCTACAAAAAATATAAGTTGTGATTTACTGGAACATGCAGATCTCTTCTTGTTTACTTAACTCACCATAATGTTTTGGACACCAAATTCTAGACAGTATCAGTGTTTTCAACACAGGCATAGCAGTGTCCTAAATAGATCTATTGCTTCTGAAGCTTCTCTCCAAGAAGTAAATGTGTAATAAGCGCAAGACCAAAAGCAATTTTAGCATTGATTAATATTCTCAAATAATATCAGACTTGTAAATTATATAGTCAGAGGCCATTACAAATGCTGGAGAAAGAAATAACAAATAAGTGAGACACAAACCTATTAGTGTTAGTTGTCTAGTGCTGCTGTTGAATTAGCAGAGAGTTAATTGCTCTTGGAATCAAGAGAACTATTAGCCTTGTCAGATAATTTAAGGAAATTAGCCTGTTCTCTACAATCTCGATGTAGATGTATTGGGTACAAATCCACTGTGACTAGGTCCAAGTGTGACACTTTTTTTTTTTTTTTTGACAACTTTGAAGGTCTTCAGTCTTGAATACTGAAATATTACTGTCAAGATACACTTCAAGTTCTGATCCTTGCTATCACATGCATTTAAAAGTGCTTTTACAGTCTTTTGGTGATTTGTTAGCCAGCATGCAGGGAACCAGCACTGGTTTGGACTGAATGCTGTAAAAACAAAGGTGCTGCACTGGGACCTGCTGTAAATGGGACCACTTTACGGATTTCTGTCGATCTTCCAAATCTTCTTCACGAGCTACAATTAGCTGGTGGTGTTTTGGTTTGGGTTTTGTAACCTTTCCATTAATTTTGAAGCACTTTGAAGTTATTTTTGTCACTGTCAGTTAGGCTTGGTTTTGGTCAGATATGTTTGAGATTTGCAATCAATTTTTTTTTTTATTTTGATTAAATATTATTTCTTTCCCTTTATTTGTGGCCAAGAAACTAATTTCCAATCAAGCTTGAACAGCTTAAGATCTACCTTTTAAAATTAATACAAACTTGTCTTGCAGCAGAGCCCAACATTGAAGTTGTCAGTGGAAGATGCAACGTTCTGCCTTAATGAAAGTCAGATATAAAAGAAACCTTTTTTGTGTTAAGTATGTTTTCAAAGTTCATCTGTGCTTTAACCAAATAGCCTTTTAGAAGAATTTGTGAGTCTTCTGCCTAAAATAAAAGGGTCTTTGTGATGTTCTCCATAACTTATCAACCTCAAAATACTGAAAAACGTGTGCAAAACTCTGGAGTCACGTAGGAGAAGCTGCATTTGAATGCTGAGGAGATACCACGGAGGATGCAAATCGTACCATTCAAAAATAGTTACAGTGTGTTTATTTGAACTGAAAGTGGCTGCAGTACCATAGTGATAGTAAATCCTCAGGGTTTATCATTAATGTGTCTGCTGAAGTTTGTTCCTGTTATTTGTGCAACGACAGGGGCTTCTCCCTCATGTCAGACTTAGGTTGGAGAATCTTCTGAGCTACTCCTACCTCTCATCCCACGCTTGGACTGCTTGGAAGGGCCGTCTTACAGAAGCCAAGAGGCTTTCAAAGGTTTTCTTTAGGCTGCATTGAATTGTAATAGAAACAAACTGTTTAATTGTGAAATACAGCCTGAAACTCAAGTCTCTCATGACCAGAAATGCTACAAGCTCTGTTAGCTGAAGTAGTTGAGGAGATAAAAACTAACTCTGAGATCAAGTAGAACTGCTTTTTTCAGGAGAAGGAAAATTTTTTTACCTTGTATAGGAATGAAAAGCTGTGCCTGTCTGACATTTAAACATATTTTAAACATTTAGAGTATATTCTGAGTATGTCCCTGTGTTCCTTAGGGAGATAAATTCAGGCCAGATGAAAGAACGTAGAGGAATTAAACTAAAGCGACAAAATCAAACTGCAGGGACACACAGAGGAACAGTGAAAAAGCATTTACAAATTGGATTTTTATACCTCCCAACAGTGATGCCTAAAAAAGCAGGAGGCTTCAGTGTGCTAAAATTGGATCAAATGCAGTCGCAAGCGGTGGAATTTCAGTAAAGTGGCACTTTGTGGGTCTCAGCTGAACTTGACCACGGCTGCCAAAGTGCTGCACACATCTTCAGTAATAACGGAAATTTGAAACTACCTTTTCTTAGTCTTTGGCCTTAAAATGTCTGTGTCCTGGACTGGTGGGTCATCCGGGTCTTTCATCTGAGCTGTGGAAATTAATCAGTTGTTAATGCTAGAAACAAATACCTACCCTGACAGAAGAATTCCTCTGCTGCTTACCTTTGCTTTTTATTCCGAATGTCTGCTTCACAAAATGGAGGGTGGTTTTTTTATTTTTTAATTTTTTTTATTTTTTTTTTTTTAATCGATTGCTTATTTTTAAGCAGTACTGGCATTGTATTGCTGCTGGCTAGAGAGGGAACAAACACATCCCAAATTTCTATGGCAGGCTCCTGGTTTTTTGGGACTCTCTTAGTCTTACCTAAAGCCATTTGAAATCCATCTGTTCACTTGCTGTTAATTTGTGCTCTAAGTGCAACATCTTGTGCTCTTTCAAGGTCTTTCCAAAGTGTGAACTTTTAATTCATTTTTATTTTATATTCTTTCTTTTCAGGAAGCAGAGGCAGTAGGGCGGCAAAAATGACTATGTTCTAATGCTACATAAATACAGGCATATAGTTTTTAGTTTTGTTAGAGTATTTTTTTAATTATAAGACCATCTCTCTGTTTAGAACCTCTGGAGAAACTTGTGAAGTGCAAACAACAAAACAAAAGCCTGCAAGCCCACTGGTAACTTCTGGTGTTTAGGTTTCTCATAAAGGAAACTCTTACTATAAAGGAACATTTGCACAAGGGGTGTATGGAAAAAGTTGTCGGACTTGCAGTGATGGATTATAAAGATGATCAAAAAATCTTCTTTATAAGGTATGCAAATAGCATAAGAAGTGACTGACAAGATAGGTCCCTGAGTTTGAGGAAAAATGTATTTATTTTTGTTTAAAAAAAAAAAAATAAAGTGTATCTACATATGAGTAATGACAGTGTGCTTGTAGGCATTAATTTTGGGTAACAGACCTGAGGCTGGATAAGCTTAAGTCAGTTAAGATATTAAATATAGGTATTAGCTTTGTTCTGTGAACTAAGATCTATGGGGATTTAAAGAAAGAAAGGAAGGAAAAAAAATAACTTAGTGATTTGTTTCTAAAGGTAGTGTAGAAGATATAAATTGTCACTGTAGAATATTCAATAATAGAATACATATCTGTGTAACACAACCTTAACGTGCAGGTAGCATCTTACGGTAAATGAGTATCTGTGAATTCTGAGCAATGAATGAAAGCATGAAACTTGTTTTTCACAGAGATCAGTAAAAAGTTGTGTGCCAGCTAGTTAAGTTTTATATAAGTAACTTAAGTAAGTTCTTAATTCTTAACTTCTGTAAGATTTTATCCTTTTGGGAAGAATGCTTAGCACAGAACCTTAAAAAAAAAAAATTAGAAATAATTAATACAGATAGATTCTAGATTAACTTGTTTCATAGGTAGAGTGCATTTAACTCGTAACTTTATTTTTATTGGACGTTTAATGAAGAACTGGTTATTGTTTCCCTAAGCACAATTTTCATACGCATTATTTTTTGTACAGTTTATAATGAATTTAGACAAAGATGGATCTGTTCAAGTACAATGTCATTTCAGTGTGTGTTCTTGAAGCATTTACAGAACGTTATTACAGAACTTGTTTAATGTGCCTAGATAGCTTTAAAAAAAGGAAACAGGCTTGAGGTTTCCTTGTGTGCCTTCTTTTCTCTTTTTTTTTTTTTTTATCAACAGACTGAGGGCCTGAAGGAATAGAGGAAGTGAATGGACACCAATGTATCCAAATATCTCATTTTGCCTAAAAGCAAGTGCCGGCAGATAAATGCCCATAAAGGGATTTCTTTCTTAAGCCCCATGGATTTTTTTTGCAACTTTTTGTGTGAGTTAGAAATGAAAACCATTCATCTAGTGCCCCAAAGAACGGCCTTATTGAATGGAATAACAGTGTAATGTACCATTGAAGGCAGGATTGAAAGTGATTATCTTGTTAACTCTTGACAGTTACCGCCAGCTTGAAATAGAACTGGCAGGCTTGATTTGCAAATGAATTAGAGCTTTTTCATTTTGTGCCAGGATCATCTTTTTATATTCTGATATGACAGATGCTATGTTCCATGCTTTTGTTTCTCTTCAGTTTTATACTTGCAAATAAAAAACCAACAGATTATGATAGTAATTTTATTTGCATCTTTTCTCTAGGAGTTTATTCTTTGTCTAGAAGTTTTTAATCTTATATTTTTCAAAAATTTGTTTAAGAATAGTATTGTTCTTGCAGAATAAAATTTCATTAGGTTAAGTACAGTAGTAATTGGGTGAATGAGGAGGATTTAGAAGCTTTCAGAAAATGGAAAATTGATTGTACTCAAATTGTTTTAGTGCTTAAACATTTAAATTTTCTCACTGACTTATACTTACATTTAATATTCTTCAACACTGAGACTTGAGTGCAGCTGAGGAAAATCTAACATTTTAAATATTTTTCCTAACAGTATGCTAATAGAAATACACGTGTAATTAGTCTCAGACTTAATGCTGATAAGCTGTGTTTATATTCTGGACTCATCCAAACACAGATGGTAAGGTGTTAGGTATGATAATTATTGTGCACTCTTTATATGTTCCTCATTAACCTGTAACACTCTTTACTAGTCTGGAGAGTTTTTACTATAGTTATGCTTACCAACATTAAAACTTGCTCCGCTTTGTTTAATATTCAGTGCGGCGTTCTGTGCATTTATACTGCTGGGCTTTTTGCTACTTTTGTAATCATTTCGTACTTTGAGGCTAATTAGCAACACTTCCTACGACCACTAATGTCCATTACGGAAATGTTTTCATACACTTTCACCTACAGGATGTGTTTTAATTGAGTATCTACTAAATAATATTACAGAAAAGGTAAAACAGGCCAAAGTTGTCTAATTTATTTAAGACTACCAAATAATCTGGTTAACAGAGACGGTGACATTCCAGAGCCTGAAGCTTAATTGCTTATGTTTGCTGGGAATGCAAATGCTGATTAACAAGGTTTTACTCTTTGTGAAGGGAATACTGTGTACAGAACAGGAGGACAAAAACCCAAGCAACCAACCAAAACCCAGGGAAAAAACCAACACAAGAACGCTCCACGTATTAAAACTGCAAGGTCGTGCATGTTACGAAGTCCTTTGAATTGCCAGGTTTATCCAAGGAATGGCTTGAACTGGCAACCAGGATAAAGAAATCGGCTTTGATAATTTATGGGATTTCCATATCTGACCTGAAGTCTTGGTAAAGCAGAATTGGGAACATCTTGGGGTAGTTATTTTGGCTCTCATTTATCTGTGAAACACTTAAGTACAAAAAGGATTTTTTGCAGGGTCTATTTGAAAATACTGATTCTATTGACACGTAATTTTGTGCCCCCCACCCCCCCATTTAGTTTGAGTATTTATTTCAGTTGCATAAAATCTTGAATTTTACTCTGTGAGCCAGGGTTAAATAATTTTTTTTTCCCCCCCTCTTGAATATTTGATAAGGTCTCTTGGGTACTGATTTTTCTTCTCTCTAGGATAACATATTATGGAAATTGTTTCACCTTGTGTCCTGTTTAAAGTCCCTGGTTTTGGCATGATTCAATTTAGCTTGCATTATAATCTACTGAGTTCTTCAACGGTTCCAAGTTACTCCGTAGGTGTTTGTGTGGGGCAGTGACTTCTGCTTTTCTTCCTGCTTTTGATGAGTGACCTTCATATGATGGTCTTGAATCTTTATTACATTTATATTAGTAATTGGCCGAACTTCTTACCATTTTTTCCCCGAGTGAAACAAATTCTTCAGTTGACTGGAGAGAGGGAGCCACTGAGCACATCACCACCAGCTTTGAATCTGATACTACATAAGAGCAAAACAGCACTCCATGCTTTTTCCAAAACATCATAGGTGTGTTTTCTAGCAGTCAGAGTGAAGGATTCTCTAACCATTCCCTAGCCCTCTCCGATACTGACATTGTGCCGCTAAATTATTTTCACTGTTTTATTTTGTAGTCATTTTATTGGTTGCTTGGATCTTCTAACAATAGAAGCAAACGGGGGCTTTAAGTACAAGGAGCCACAACTCTTAGAGCCATTGCAATTGTCAAGGATTTCTCTTTGAGGTACATGTAGTGCTGAGAATCTTTGTGTAACTTAGGAAAGTAGTAGATTGCAAGGATTTTTATTTTCATTATTGGTAAAATTGTTTGGGTATGTAATTTGGTTACTTTCAGAAAAACTCAAGCTTTTTTCCTTCATCTTTCTATCAGACAGGCAGGAGGAAATAGCTTTCTTTTATAGTTTTCTCCTTTTGCCTTTTGTATGCTCCCTTTGATGTAACTTCCACTTATGGCTACAAAAAATATAGCCCTACTCTTCAGGTTTTTCTTTATAACGCAGATGGTGTTACATAGTAGTGTTGAAGAGGAACCTGGTTTTTGTTCTGTTTCTGCACGTTACACAGTCTTTAACCAGCAGTTCTGCCAGACCAGCAGTGGTATTGGACCAGCTTGTGGCTGAAAGTCAGTAGGTGTGAATTTACCTGTTCCCCCAGAAGAATCAGCACTGTTCTCTTAAAGATGATATTGAAGGAGAGGACAGGCATAGGATTTAGGTTTTTATGTAATCTTTGTTGTGACTTTCAAAGCCTACCGAAATAAGTATCTGTGGTCTGAAGTCAGATTTGGAAACACCAGCCTATAATTTTACAGAAAACACAACAATACAAACCCTATAAAATTTAGTGGAATGTGATGGAGGTATCCATTTCTAAAAACTGCATCCAGCATTGTCTAACTCTGAAGCTGAAATTCAAGCTAGCTCAGGGAGGAACTTCAAATATGTCATGTCTTCTGAACAGCCACCGTGCAAATGTAATAACCATGTGTATTTGTTCTAGTTGTTGCCAATAGGGAGAAAATACATTTTTCTATACTAGGCTTTTATTTTGCTGGAGTTGAACAAAGGCATGATCTGGCCATGACTGTTGTACTCTCGATGTCTGGCATGTTCTGTGAGTTTAAGATTAGTCAGATTAGTGAAGCTATTCTAGAATATAACATGGTTAAAATGTTTGTGTAAATGCATCACTAGAAGGTGATAAGGTCGCCAGTGCATCATTCAGGCTACCCATCCAGTTGCAATTAAACCGTGTGTGTATGAGTACACACAATGCCTTATCCTAAAATTTGTATGTGAGATAAGAGAAAAAAGTTAAAAACTTCAGTGGGGAAAAAACCTATTCCTTATTCCTCCTCTAAAACTTGATACCTTCAATCTGATTGTACAGACTATTGAGGCTGAGGAAAGTAAATCCGGTGAAGATTGAATACATAAAATAAGAAGTAGTGAGGGAGCTGTTCTCTATCTTGGGATATCCAAGGGTAGAATTAAGTAGTGTGTAATCACATGGAAATCTAATTTTCTTATTCCCAGGAATACGCAGGGCCCAGCTCTAATCTGGGAAATCATGAGATATTGGCCTTTAAACTCACCGTTGGAAGAGACGATCTTGCCAGAGGTTGGCAAAGGTTTTAGATGGGGGATTTCCGCGTTCTGAGAGGGAAAGGAAATTGTTACTGGCTGTTGGTAGTGGTGTTTACTGGGATTTAGTCAGAAATTCGGAGTATTAACAATGCTGCTAGATTAGTATTCAAGGCTAGTGTAATAAATTCCTTATCTGAATCTGATTTAGATTAGTTTGATTTTATTTTTTTTACAGTGCCTACTGACATGCTGAGCATCTCTTGGCAGATCAGCTTTGAGAAGACTATGGGTATCAGAAACAGAAAACACTCTACTTCTCCCGTAGCTGTCACTATTGTTGCATTTACTAAGACTGTTCCTCACTTTGTCCATGTTGGGTCAGCGTAGAATCCTTGCTGACTGAAGAAGCTCAAGACAGGAGATGCAATGGCTGTGATGTTTATGGCAGTAGCCTCGCATCCTCTTCACCTCACACCATGGTATAATTCCTACCATTAAGGCATATTTTTTCTCATTTCTGTCTTCTCTCCCTTTATCTGCCTTCAACACAGAGCTTAGGGAGGTGGGAGAAGGGACTAGACCACCACTCAAGCTGAGTTTAGCAGAATATGTTTATCCTGTTTTGTGTTGCTTGTATTGGCGAGTGTTTAATATATTGTCACCTGCTGAAGTTCATAAAGAAGCTCTGAAGACTTCTGAAGAGATTTAGCTGGGTTTTTTTGAGGTTGTTTATCTGGAATACAAGTGGGGACTGACAACATACAAAAGAAAAATAGCGGATGTGTGTGCTACTCAGAGGAAGATCTGTAGGGAAGGCCATTAGATGACAGCAAGCAATAGAAGCATGTTAACATGAGGATAAAGAACCAGAAAACATGAGGTTGTTTGAGAACATCTTTCACTATGAGGCTCTTCATCCAAGAGAAATACTGTGACAAAAAAAGGATTAATTTAAAATGATACTTGACAGATTATTGAAAGAATTATGTGATGTGCTTGTTGAATGATCCAAGAGATTTTTAAGGGAGAGCTCTGTGAAAATTATCTGTAACCGCTTGGGACGATGCTTTCTGATCAACAACACTAACACGTTGGCATTCATGAAGAGGGGAGTTAAAAGGACTTTATTTGAGAGTGTGGTGCAGCCTGACCCGAAATGCTGCGTCTGACCTTGTTCTTTGCAGCTTGTAGTTAATGTGGTGGAACTGGAGGGGATTCTGCCAAAGGCCTTGCTAATGATGACATGATTTATTTATTCATTTGGCTTCTGAGGAGAAAAATCAGACATTGAGGCTGGTTAGTGTGGAGTTCAGGCCACCAAGACAGTCAGGGGCCGGAGCACTTGCCCTGTGAGGGGACCTGAGGGACTGGGGGTGATTCAGCCTGGAGAAGAGATGGTTTCGAGGGCACCTGACAGCAGCCGCCCGGACGGATGAGGAGGGAGGTCACCGAGGAGAAGGAGCCAGGCTCTTTGAAGTGGTGTGTGGTAGGAGGAAAGATGCAACCAGCACAGATTGAAAAAAGACGTGCTTGGACTAGACAGAAGGAAAGACGCTCCCAGTGAGGATGTTTAGTCAGCAAAACAGGTTGCCCAGGGAGATTGTCCTTTCAAGACCAGGCTGCCTAAAACTCTGAGCAGCCTGGTCTAGCCCCACAGCTGACCCTGCCTTGAGCAGGCAGTAGGACTGCAGGCTTCCAGAGGCCCTTCAACCTGATTTATCCTATAATATCCATAGACATAAATAATCTATAGAATTATTCTGTGGCCTATGGATTCTAACAAAAAAATTATGGCAAAGAAAATTACTATCTATGAATATAAGGGAAGTATTGAGAAGGAGTTGATAACAGCTTGAGAGGAACCAAAGAATGTGAACTGCAGTGGTTTGGTTTCATTTGGAATAAATTTTTAAAAGTTGCGGGATACTTCCAGTTTGAAGCTGGTGATCTGAACAGGAGCACAGGTTAAACTTGGCACTTATAATTGTTTGTCACTTTAAAGAGTATAGCAGAGACCTACTAATAAGCTCAATTGCCTATTTTAGTGATACATAAAAGTAGCTCTGAGTTTTCTTTGATTTTAGGTAGCCTCACATTAATAAGTCACTGGTGGTGGTGTATGATGCTAAGGCTTTAGCTTCTTGGGGGTGCCTTGCTCCGAAGTACTGTGTCTAGATGTACCCAGTAATGTGTTTAGCTCTGTTGTGCAAAACCAAGTATTAGTTCTACAATTCCTGTGTGAAACTGCTATAAATGTATTAAAAAGATTATTAGTGAAATCTTGTATTATTTTAGAATAAGTAAAGTTCAGATATTTTGAAGATAATGCATTATTTTTCAGCTCCCTTGATTAATGGTTAGTTTCATGTGGGAGCCTACTTCTATGAACATGAATATATGTCTAGGTGAAAATTAGGATTTTCAACAAGTGCTAGTGAATATTTTTATTTTAGTTCAGTTTACTGGCAAAGGAACTAGCACTAATAAGTTAATACTACATCAATTAGTTACCTACACTATGGTTTTAAGTAATCCAAATGCTGGCTACACTTGCTTAATTGAATTCCTGGCTTGTTGTTACAGGTCCCTCATGACCATGATTCAAATTTAGCTCAGCTGCAATTTTTTCCCCTGGCATTACCAAAAGCTAACATTTGGATTAGCTTACTGGTTTTAATGCGTAATTTTAAAATATATGCATGTCAACTAGTATTTTACAGCACAATTTCTGGACTATATTGGGGAAATACAATTCCAGAGTTTCTCTGATGGAAAAAAAGAAAAACTCAGGAGTAAAACCAAACTCACCTAATGAACAAAAAAAACCCCCATGGTGCACTGGAGGTGGTTCAAAAGGCAAATACATGTCTTGTTGTGAACAGTGTGGTGTAAAAGCCGAATAGAACATTATTGAATGATGATGATGATATAAAATGAATATAACTTTCCTTTGTCATTCCTTTATAGGAGTATTATAATAGTGGATGTGCATAAAACTGTCCTTGCCTTTTATTTGTAGTATTTATAGTGTTTTATGGTAGACATCTAAGGTTATGTGTTAGACTGAGCTGTAGAAACGGGCCTGATCTTGCATAACACAGTATTTGAAATTCAGTATTAATGGGAGTCTTATTTGTATAATTATTGTTTAACTAGAAAGATAAAATTACGCCATGGCTTCACTAGTTGTCATCGCTGATGGATGCATGGCAGCCTCCGGCTGGAAAGAGGTTTTCATTGGAAGTGACAGGTGCCACAAGGTTTATTTAGGACAACCTCAACCTTGTCCTGGTTAGTTTGATAATGTTTGCCTTATGTATGTTCAACCACTGCATTTCCTGCGTTAGAGCCTTGTGTTACACCAATATTACTATCTGTGCTGCCTCAACTACAAATTGGATGAACAGCCAGTGACACTTTTTCAATATTATTACATTAAACCAAGTGGATTTTGATTGATAACCTAATATTCAACTAATGCAAAACATCAATCATGGCAAGTATATTAATTATTTAATATTGCAGTCTAATTCAGAAATCGATGTGCTGCATGAGGGGAAGGGAAACTCACTGTTCCCAGAAGACTTAAGACAGGGAATGATTAAAAAAAAAAAAACCCACCCTGCTGTACTCTTTGTGTGTTAGTTCGATAGAAATCTTTATTCATTTGCCAATAATCTCTTCGCATTTTCCACTTTAGGACCTTTTTTATCAGTTTTGAGACCTATAATTGAATTAAGTCTGCTTTCAGCACAGGGCAAAAGGAGTTGCACAAATATTGATGAAGTCATGACAGGGACAGCGCAGGAGACAGACCACTAACAGGGCAGGTTTTATACCATTAGTCGGGAGGTCCTCGCATCAGCTGCTTGGATCCTGCTTCCAAAGTGATTAAATTCTTTAAGGCCATTTAGCACCTCAAAAAGTAGATGTGGGAGATGACTTCTGTTTTAATATTGTATGGACTCAAATAATCAGTTCTTGTTTCAAAATACAAAATAACGGTGTAAGGAAGGCGCATCTTTTTCTCTTGCTTCATTCATGATCTATTCAAAGAGAGCAAAAGTGCATAGCAGACTTTTGAAAGCTTTATGAAACGATAAATAAAAGCTTTCTGTAAAAAGTCTAAAATACAGTTCAGCAAGGTTGTCAAGTGGGTAGTTGAATGTAGCCTTATTCAGTATCTAGGAAAATTTCATACATTTACCCATTTTTGCGTGTGACTTCACATTATGCCTTACTCAGCCTGTACTAAGTACTAAGAGGAATGGGAGCTTCAGTCTCGCACGGTTTGCTCTCTTAGAGGAACATGGTTGGGGTTTTTGCACTGATGGTTTGATATAGTTGAAGAATTTGTTGAAAAATTGATATTATAAATATAGATACATGGTACATGCTATAGGTCAATAACTGATTACTTGGAATACTTGGAGGGCAGTTTCTCCTTGTTTGCCATGGTTGCCTCCCATCTTCCTCAAAAGGCGCAGTTACCTTTTTGGAAGTGGGTAGAACCTGGAGTCAGTGGAAGCAGAAACCAGTCTCCTTGTGTAGTGGCTTGGGATTTGGGGATTTTTTTAAATTTGCTTTGCTTTGGTTTTCTTTCAAGTTATCTTTTTTTTTTTTTTTTAACATAGCAGGATGTGTTAAGGATTAATTTTCACTCTGAATTCTCTTTGCCTTTCAAGATTTTTACTTTGGTAGTTTGGCCCATTTTTTGCAGCTGTCTTTATGCAACGTTACTTCTAATTTTTATATCTGTACCTTGTATTTTTTTCAGCTGTCAGGAGTTAAATGCAAAGTTTCAGTATGGCTGCCACGACCTAGTTAGAATCATAGAATCGTTGAGGTTGGAAAAGTCCTTTAAGATCATCAAGTCCAACTGTTAACCTAACCCTGCCATCCCACCACTAAACCTTATGAGTCCTTAAGCAGAAGACTCATTCATTCCATCACTGTTGTAAATGGTCACAGAATTTTATTATTGAAGTAGTGGCAAAGCAGAAGCATGAGCCACTGGATTGGGATTTGATAAATAGCATTATGCACTGTCTTGCTTTATTAATACCAATATGAATAGTGAGATAATTATATTGAAAAAGTTGGTTTTTAAATAGTGTCCTGTTGCATTGCTACAGTTTATAGCCATTTCAGGGCAGGTAAAATTTGAGGTTTTAAATAATTCTATAGTTATGTGTTAGGATAATTGATACTTTTTAGGTATTGTAATGATTTAAGATATTAAAAGTAAAGATTTTTTTATATACTTGAGAAATTACATGGATTTGACATTTCTGAGTTAAACATAAATCGCTGTAGACAAGGGTTTAGCAACTATTTAGAACTTTTGTTCTTCTGTTACAGGGACTCTGGAAACATCAAAGCTGGATTAGAACATCTGGTAAGTTTTAATTTTCTCTTGAACATTTGCATCATCTTTGATATCTGCATTCCAAATGAACACTTTTGAATGAGCTTTGAATACCTTGAATTGAGAAAGTCAACCATTTCCCAGAGGGTCAGCTTACTGTTATTATGTGAAGGCACTTACATTTTCATTTATCTTACCATTTCAAGGGAATTTTAATTTTTTTAAATTACTTTTTTTGATGTAGAGATGAAATAAAATGGACTACAATCCTTGGATTGATGATTGCCTTAATTATAAACAAAAATTGTTTGGTGTTGGATTTTTGGCATATCCTGATCTGAAAACAACAAACTTGTGATTAAAAAAAAAAGACACACACACACAATCAAATATTGCATGCATAAATATGGTATGTTTTAGTAATTTGAAGTCTTTGAAAGAAGTGCACAGCTTTGTTTTTTCTCTTGTCTTTGCTCTATGAATAATGTATTGACTTAAATTCCATTCAGTGCTGCAGTATAAAATAATAATTGAGATGCAAAATATTTTTGGTTTAAGTAAACATATTCAAACCGCAAGTGATGGCAAGGCATACTTAGCATTAAAAACTAATCAGTTGATCAAAACTGGAAAAAAATACAATATTGTCACAAGTCTGAAGCTCATTGAGCCTAGTATGTTAGTATCAGCAAGCATCAGAACATTAAGTAGTTCATCTAAACAGATTATTAAATCCCATTAAATCAAAATATTCCCTATTAATGGCATGTATATCTCAGTACATCATGAGAAATGTTTAAATTTGTGTTTAATTTAATATAATATCTGAATAATATATACTGGTCTATAGTGCTATTAAAATAAGATCTTACCACAATGTATTGCATGAGCATTCGAAAAAATTGCTTTTCTGTTGTTGCTTCCCATTTTGGGAATCACTTGGGAAATATGATTTGTAGGAGCTTGTGTACCAATATCTTCTTGGAGTAACAGCGGGATGAAAAGGATGTATATTCTGGCATAGTTGTCAACAGTTTCCCCTTTATAATGGTGGCATATTAAATGTTCCATTGCAACTAGTATTTTGAATCTGTAAATGGAATAAATAGCTGAGTGTTATGAATCGTTCTTAGAGCAGTTTGAAAATTAATCTTGTTTGCTAGCTTCATTGGTATCTTGCATGCTAGTTGAATCTCTTAAATAAATTTTTAAAATGTTTCATTCCTCTGCTGGTGTCAGCTAGTTGTAATCTGATGGGTTCAGAGAATTTTTCTAATGCATTATAAAGATGCTGTAGTCTTGACAGATGACCATGACTGGTACTTTTTCTAAATTGGGAATGCTGCAATAGCTGGAGCTGCAGGTCTGATTTATAATGTCACCTCAAACCAGCAGGTGCAGAAGGAAGAGGCTCTCTATGGGTTTTGAGTAGCCTGGGGCGGGGGGATGGACCAGGAATAGTGTTTCCACTGCTGTTCAGGGTTTCCCTGGGATTTGGGGGAAAATGTGCTGGAAAGATTCTCTGCAGAGCAACGATGCCCTAAGTTCTTTACTGGATAACTCCCTATATTTTTGAATAAAATTTTGTCTTCATTAAACACATTAGCTGCTTTGTATTTCTGTGAAAGATCTGTCAAAAAAACCTCCAGGTTTGAGGATTTTTTTTCTTTTTCCTGTGATCTTAGAAAATCTGTCCTGGGAATGGGTGCTCAAGGAAATTAACTGTTTCCCAAGATGCCCACAGATGGGCGTGTTCATGCTGGAAACTGTTTTATATCTCAGTGTTATGTCAGCCAAGTTCACAAACACCTTTTGGACTCCAGTTAACATTAGGGATATTCCTCAGAAGAATTAAGCCACGTGATTGCTATGGTTCTACTACTTTAAATTACTGCATCTCCAAACACTTGTAATGAAGTTTTTTTTGCCCCGAAAAAATTTGGTAAATATTTTACGAATCGTTACTTGGAAATACTTCCAGTTTAAAACCAGATGCTTTTATAAACAAAAATATTTTCTTTGTAGATTGGAGAGCTCCCCAGCAGAGCCAGTCAGACCTGGCCCTCCCAGAGGAGCTGGGCTGTCGCTGCTGGGGGAGGAAGGGCTGCCCGGTGTGTCCAGCTTGTGTGCAAGGGGGTCACGGCCATGCTACCTGCTGACCACCAATAGCTACATCTGCTCAAAAGCATATTTTATTTTTAGCTAGTTAAGAAAAGAAACTGCAAAGTTCGAAGGATAGGGGAATCAGTCTTGTATTCCAAAAATTTTGATGGTTATTTGCTGAATTATACTTAGCTAATTCTTTTTCCAAGGAACAAATTCTAACAAACTGTAAAAATCTTGGAATAGATGATTATATATCTGCAACTCTGAATAGCTCCTGTTTTCTATTAATAGCTCTACTAAAAAAGAACCATGGAGCCATAGGTATGGCTCACTCATTAGAGATACTGTGTGCCTTTTGCATAACATTTCAAAGCAATAACCTGCTTGTCCTTGTGGTCAAGCAGCAGAGTCTGTCTGTTTTAAATGATGAAGAGCAACCTGTCATTAATAGCTTGTTTAGCCCATCAGCGGTTTGTAAGAATATAGTTACTGCCTGCCAAGAATGCAGGCGCTCCCTGTGTCGTGCGTTAATCAATAACCCCCAGCAGGCGCGGATGAAGCTCCCGCGAAGCTGGCGATCGCAGCGCTTGTGTGCAGCTCTGCCAGGGAAGCTGCCGGAGTTCGCTGTTTACCCTTTTAGTTGCATCATGTCTCATAGGTAGTGTATATCAAGGTCACTAATTCATAACTAATATTGGTCAACTCCATCTGGCAGCTCTTTGGGGTTTTTTTTTTAAGAGATCTTCGGTAGAAAAATTTGCATAAATGATCAACCAACCCAAAAAACCCGCAACAAAAACCTAAAACCCCAACCAAAAAAAGCCCCTCCTTTATCCAGAAGGACTTAATACTTATTTACTAGGTATCCCTAATTTTTTTTTTTTCCTTGGAGCTTGGTTTCAGTGGCTGACCTCTCACTGGTTTTTCACTGGCTTAGTTTCAGACTTCTGGCAATTACAGCTCAGTGGTCCTAGTATGGCTACTGGACAGCAACATCTAATAGAATCGTTGGCTTTCTAATGAGATATAAAACCAAGCAACCAATTATTTGTGTTCACAAACAATTAATTAACACTCTTAATATGAGTAATTATGTTTATCTTGGTATTCTGGCAAAATTCCATGCTGGGCAATTATATTCTGCAAGCTTGAATTCTGTCTATTGAAGAACAGTCAGGCTGAATGGCTGGTTGGGTTTTTTCCTATTGAAATTGTATGTGATTGAAAACAAGACTTTTCATATTTTTTTTTTTTAAAGGCATTTCTTTCTCATGTGTCCTTTCAGAAAATGCTAATCATCAAAACCTAAGAAATATTCCCTCAGGAAAACCACCATGGTGTTCTTGGGGGGTTGTAATTTTCATGCCCCATTTCCCATTCTTTTGACCAAATTCCCCTCCTGGGTGAGGTCACTGATGAGGCACCTCTAGAGAGGACAGGTTTAGTCCAGGAGATAGGATGGCAATGGCAATTTAGCACAGAATTCACTTTTTCTTCATAAGACGGTATTCTGTGAAGTGTCCCCACTCCAGCACAAGAATAGCCTCATGGGCAGGGTGTGCACAGGTTGGGTAGTGGGTTGTCGGGACTGTATAACATTATTTTCTACCCATTTAGACAATGGGATTAGTATATCCCTATGGTGGGGTAAGACTCTTTAGCCTGGAGCTGTCTACTTCAGGAAGCAGTTGAGCAGAAAGTCTTCTAAAGATGGGAAATTATAATGAAATAAAAATATCCAAGTAAAATCTTGTTCTGTCATCAGGTAGATAATCGGATTAGTGGAAGGGAAATGGTGCTGCAAGGTGCCAGTGGTATCGTGAGCCTTGTAGATGTTAGTCCGTAGCTTGTGATGTCATGAGAAATGCTGATGCATTTATTTCCTTTCGAATTCCTGTCGTTCACATCCCTCTCGTTTATTGCATATGCATAGAGTTAAGGGATTTTACATACAAGGTGGTTTGCTTATATGAACTCTTTTAATAGCCATCGCTTGCTATTTGTTCAGGTAAACATTAAACTTGAATCTTCAACTCGAGTCTTCTTGATACTTTCTTTCATAAAAGGTGATAGGTAGATAGGCGATTCCTTTAGGAGTGCTAAGTGTGAGAAGACAGCCACTGCTTATGTCTTCCTGGCCATGTTATAATAATAACAACTAACCTTTTGGACGTTTTTAAAACTTTTAAGAATTTGTAGAAATAAGCAGGTTGGAGCCTTCCTTATAAAATGGTGTTAATGATAGGTTACACATACACAGAGAAATTATTATTTGTAACTGATTGTTTAACTCCTACTATTTAGAATATAAATATTTGTATTTATGTAGATACACACTGAATTCCTCCATTCTTCTGTTGGGGTGGGTTGTTTTTTGGGTTTGGTTTTTTTTTTTTTGGCTTAGAGCCCAAAATGTTGTCAACTAGCGTGAAGTTACAACTAAAACCATTGCATTATCTGAAGCTGCAAACATATAGCTGCAGAA
>NW_009258951.1:3758561-3766994 GCF_000687185.1 Egretta garzetta
AGGGACGATAGAATGTGCTTTCCCCTTTGATCTCAATTTTGTATGAAAATTCAGTTGGACGAAAAGCATGTAGTCAAAATACTCTTTTGTATTTTAACAGAAAATTGTAACATTCCATTAAGTTGTTTAGCAGCTTTATAGCTGTGACTTTATGGTTATGCCAACAATTTTGTCTTTCCTCTCTGGGGTCTGAATTTTAATGATTGGGCCATATCATTCCCTTTTGTTATCTTTCCTTCCCAATTTTGATAAATTGGCAGTCTTAGCACAGTAGGACCGAACAGGGGTGTCTGTAGAGCTTGGAAAAGTTTTCCAGACCTTTCTGTCAGGGTACAGATATTTTTTTTCCTGGCTATGCTGGGAGAGCCTTCTTCCATAAACAGATACCGCTTGATTATCTCTTTCGTGTGGTGTATGTCTCGCTAGTTAAGCTGTACTTTTCACTTCATCATTAGTCATATTCTTTCTGTGGCCTTTACATACATTAAAGGGAAAAATGGCTTTTCTGGCTCCTCTTCTATTTTTTTGGATAATGATTGCCCTTTCCTAGTTAGTCTGCTGCTGATGCTGGCTTCTTTTTTTTGTGTGTGTGGAAGTGCCAAAGCATCTGTGTGTTTGATGGACAGATATCGCTATTATTCCATGCTTTCTCTGTGATTTTTCTCCACCTATAACTCATCTATATGGTGCTTTGATAATTGTATAGGTCTGACAACATTTAAGATCAAAATTTTTGTTACGCTCCATTCTATTTCAATGCTGTAATGGAACATTGTAGTAATTTGCATTAAACTGGAGCTAGTATGTGTTGATGGGAGGTCCATAAAAAATACACAATTCTTAGGAAATGAAGTATGAACTGTTTCTTGAGCTTAAAATTTTTTCTGTTCCTGTTCAGGCTATTTATCTAATGCAAGAAAACACCAGAGATTTTGCAATAAAAAATATTTCTGTTTTTTAGTATCTATAGTTGTTTACTGTGCTTCTTGGAGACTGTAAGCAGCCTGACAATTCCTCAGATATTTTTTTTCCCTTTTCTTTCCCCAATTTCATTCTTCATAGTAGTAGCAGTGTAACACTGCTATGTCAATATAATATAATTTTTGTGCGTTTCATTTTTAGCTGCTGAACGCTTTCATACAGCTAGCATGTCACCTGGATAGTAGTACAACAAATTCTCCTTTCTCCATTGCATGTAATAGAAAGAAAAAAAACAGGAAGCAAACTGGGAAAAACCTTAACCTGTTTGTAAACTGAACAGAATCAGTACCATCTCTTACTGGGTACGTTTTCTCAATTTATATGTTTCCACAGGTTTTCAAATGTTCAGTTTTTCTGGAACAAGTAGGTCTATATTAGGTCGGGACAGTGGTCCTACCACTGCCAGTATCTGAGTGTATTACAGGTTGATTGTATCAGAGAAGAAACACCAAATTAGACATAAATATCATTTTAACATCCATTCATTTAAGCTGATTGATGTCTGAAAATGTAGGGGTTTAATTCAAATAATGCCAGATACGCTTATTACTTTTCTGTGTTATTAATTCATATTATGAATTCTTCTCTGGGATTTTTTTTTAATGTGAAAAAATGTTCCTTTTATCAATTTTGAATTTGCCACCCTCAAATTCATTCTGTTTGCTCTGGCTCATGTGAGATAACGACTATGATTACAAGTTCTCAATCTCCTTTGTTTATTTTGTTTGTTTTGTAATATTTTATGTTGCTGTGAGGTGTTCTCTAATATAAATATGTTCTCTATTTACAGTTTCTTTGGTAATTATTTTCTTTTTTTTAATCTCCTAATAAGGAATAAATGACTGAAAAGGAATCCAACCATTCCTATGCTAAACTAACACATCACATAATATTTTCCATAATTTGATTAAACTGTATTTAAAAGATAGCTGGGGTTAGGGTTCTTTGTTACTCTTTTCCTGTTGAGATAGATTTACACTAGAATTGGGATGTATAATATTTCAGGTGAAGGGGGGCCAATGACTTACAGAAAATATTAAAATGAAGTTATATATCTATCCCCTTTGTTTAATTTTTGTCATTTCTTCCTTGTCTTTTCTCATTACTGATATGCACTGAGGTCTCCTTTTAGCTGTCCACAGTGATGCTAAACTGTTTTTTTCCAGAATGGATGCTGGTCTTTGAGAATGCAGTAAGGTAGATGAGAAGTTCTCCCCAGTGTGCATTACTCTCTATTTGTCAGCATTACATTTTATCCATTCAGTGCTGCTATTATCACTTGATCTGGTTAAGTCTGTCAGCCTCTTCTATCCCTAAATACTGTATTTACCTGTAAATGTGATGGAATGCCGTCATTCAACATCTTTCCCAGATCCCTACTGAGGCCGTAAAACCAGTCTGCATTTTAATACAGAATAAGTAGGAATTGCTAATACCTGTGAGAACTGGTCTTCGGTTACTTTGTGCCTTGATTACTTCTTTTCTTTTCTTATGTAGAACTTTTTAATTAAAAGCTTTTGGCACTTCAACAAAAACATCAGCTTGTCTTTCCAAGCTACTCTGTCACTGTATTTGAGGAGACTGAATAGACTCGTGAAATTTGGTTGTTTTTTCAGGGAAGACACCATTTAGACAGTATATGAACATGATTGCTTTTCCTTTTGCTCTGAATGGAGCCTCTCCTTTATCTGTATGAACTCTATCTGAGGAATAGCAGGGCCGCTGTCTTTATCCCCGCAGAATGATTCTCCTCTTCATCCCAACTAATCATGATGTTGTCTTACACTGTCCTCCACTGGACTCCAGTCTGCTTCTATGACTGTAGGCTGCTGGGCCCCAGACATCCCAACCCAACGTCCTCCATCGGGCAGTTCCACCATGGCCGCTGCCTCCTGTCTTTTCCCATCATCCATGTGCGTGGCTGCCTACCAGCAATGTAGAGTCTGAAGCAATTAAGGATTTGCAGGTAGGAAGCCTGCATTCCCAGGAATTTTCTGAATTGCATGAAGAGTTGATTAGCTTCATTTTTTTCCCCTACAATTCCTCTGGTTTTGAGTGAAAAGCAAGACAGAGAAGACTGTACAAATAGAATTACTTGATAAAGCCTCTAGAACAGTCGCGGTTGCAGTAACGCTGGGGAATTTCTCTTATATTCTCAGCCTTGCCAACTTTTCTTTTTCTGGAATTCATTGCAGATGATATTTCCTTTAGGTTTCTGACCCACTTTGAAAGTATTCCCAGTAATTTTGGATAGCCGTTTCTTCAGACAAACGGGAAACTTAATGTTTTGTTCTTCCTCTTTCTTGTTACGCTTTTTCTTAACCTTTTTTTTGAGCTCATCAGGCATTGGGAAAGCTTAGATAAATGTTCTCAGGAAACTGATGATAGGCTGGAGTCAAAATGGGAAGATGGATTTGAGCTTTCAAAATCATATATAGGGTTACTTTATTAGTGTTTCTTTCCTGAGTCCTTTGGGTATTGTTTTGATTTATTTTTTTTTTTAAAAAACTGTAATTTTACTGAATACATTTGCATCAAGAGACATTTGAACCTGGGAAAATGGCATCTTGCTGAAGAGATCTGTATTTGACACAACTACAGTTCATATTCTATTTTCAATTGCAATGTGTGGATGTGCCAGTATCTTCCCCAAAATATGAGCAGGAACATACTATATTGCCACTGGTATAATGGCATTTGGCATTCTTCTTCAGGAAGAAACCCGGACACAAACCTTTTCTTCAGGGACAGGGGGAGAAGAAACATTAAGACATTTTGACTGGTATAAACAAACTAGCTTGCAAAGTTAGGAGATCGATGGCTTCATGGTTTTCTAATGTATTATAGTGCCTGCAGGAAATTCTGGTTTTATCAGTAAGTGGAAAATCTTTTTAAATTACAAACCTGACTATTTTTGTTAAACAAATTTGGTATCCTACGTCCTCTCTGCAAGTAGAACACTGAATTATAATTTCAGGCAGCACATGTATCTAAGACAACTAAGGAATGTCGATCATGTTTGCTGTGGGAAGCATGGCATTTAGGGGCTGTCACTCATCTCTGAGGAGAGGTGTAGAGGGCTTAAGGACTGCTATTTTTGTCTTTATCAATTGTAAAGATAAAACGTTTGTGTAAAATACATGAAAATTTATCACCATCACACGAAGGTTGTTAGTCTTTTGTAGAGATGTTATAAGAGAGGAAAGTCCTGTAGTTAAATTATATCCAACCAATGTCATCAGTGATGAATAGGAGGAACTAACATGTCCAGTTTTAGCACAGACAATAAACATCAGTGACATATTCTATAGGAAAATTCTGTATTCATAAAAAAATTAGGTAAGAGCATTGCAACTCAAAACACCGCAGCATCATTAACTGCTTGAATCTTGTGATAATGTAGTGTTTTCCAGTGCTGGCAAGAGCCACGTGCACTATTTAACCATAATCACAGTCATTAGTTCAAATAGGAGTTTGGACTCTTTTTAAACTTAATGTTTCTCAAAATTTTCCCCTCAATTTTCCCAAGTGTATTTTCACTTTAATATTGTTTTCTCAGTCAAAATTTTTTATTATGCATCACAAGTAGCAGGAAGATATTAAAAAATAAAATCTAGTACCTGAATTGAAACATTGGTTTCCAAGCTATGAATTATTTTGGTAAAATTTAAAAGCTGAGTCCCCCTTGTAGTTGAATATTTTGAAAGCAAAACATGGCACTGGTGGCATGTCTGAAGCTCCCTATCAAGCACATCACTTGCTCCCTGTAGCTACTAGTAGCTAGCAACTTGTGAGTGGTTTTTTTTACACAAAAATCACCAAATTTAAAATTATGAGACACTGGATTTAGTGCAGTTTTATTAAAAACTATGTTATTTATGAAAGCAGTAGCAATGTAATGCAGTAGACATACTGCAAAGAAATACAAGTTAAGGATGTACCACATCTTCCTAAAAGAGCTTGCCTTAAAAATTGAATACATACTATCAAATTTTTGATCGAGATATTAATAACAATTAGTAATCACATGGGTATTTCTGTTTTATGATGTCCTGTAAAATACTATCATTTTCTAAAGCACAATTCCAGTGTGTTACCAGCCACTTGTTGGCATATGTAAAAATTCATCGTTAGGGATGCATGACATGCCCCTTGTCATTTTATGTTATGCCTGTTAGGGAATTCCTTTCCTGCTTTTACAGGTAGTGGTCACCTTCATCAGCTGGTACTGTAAATACTTGGTACTATTTTTTTTTTTTTTTTTACACTGTTTTGAATTCTTTTCCATCTGTGTTATGCTTAGGACTGTAAGGAAAGTATGGGGGTTTGCTTTGCAACTTGTGCTAGGCATCACTCTGCTGATGTTTCCTACACCAATCATTTCACTGTTTTTAAGTTTCCTGAGGGCCTTTCTGAATTTTGTCATTTAATGGTCTTCTAAATCAATACTAACCTCCAGTAGTCAGCCTTCCTCACACATTGCTAAGGGCTTGTTTGGGGGTCTAATTGTGATTTTTCAGATGAATTCATCTTTGTCCATTTTCTCAGAACGTTGGCCTCATCCACCAGTTGGACAAACGCTCTCTGGAGCCAAGCTAGTAACCTTTATTTAAGAACCCTTCATCCATTTGTTGTTCAGCACATATCGATTGATAATAGAAAGGCATCCTTACCAAGTTCTCCTGTGGGTATACCAGTGTCCATGAAGCAACTGGCTATCAGTTAGTGCTAGGGCTGTCTGTGGTCAGGGCAAAGGGGAAGACTCCTGCAAAGCAACTGCGTGTGTGTTTCCAATGGGATGTTGCTGAGTAAAAGATTTTTAGTCTAGCCTACCTTATACCAACAGGCTACATTCATACCTACATGAGAGGAGAGAGGGAAAATACATTCTGTGCTGTGTGGAGTGTTTCAGAGGAGAGGGATCAGTTGTGTCAGTATTGGTGGAGCTTGGTGGTTAGTGCTGGGAAGCGTCACCTGTACTGCAGCTCATTGCTTTCCCTTCTCCTTCACCTAGAGCCTGGTCTAATATTCACTCTTTGAGGGAATTATTCTTGGTGTGAGTGGTGCTAGATGTTGCCACTTTAGGCTTTGAATATGGAAATAACATTAGTGAAATTATATCAGTGAAACAACTCTTTAGTCTGTAGTGCTGAACAGACTGTTCCTTGGCCAAAAAGACAATATCCTTTTATTTGAGAGATCCAGGCATTTTTGTCAAATATCTAACTGGATAACTGCTGTAAGAATAGAAAATTATCTCTCATAACACAACCAGTCCCATAGCATCTGAGATACGCTTGAGTCTTAGAGAAAAAAAGCTGCTTTAGAAATGCATTGGCTGGTGCTGCTGCCTGCGTTGGGCAGCCCATAGCAGTGCGGCGCAGCCTGGGAGGGTGCTCGTGCAAACCACTCGGGCTGTGGGGATGCACTGTGGCCCAGGCAGGGTGGTGGATCAGCTAAGTTAATCAAACACTTTGTTACAGAACGGACAAAATTAATATAGGAAACTGATTTAATGTACTGTAAGCGTTATTGGATGCCAGAACCCAACTGATGGGTGGGGTTGCACAAACACTTGGGCTGTTCATGTGAAGGTGTGAGTGCAGGTAGTGTTTCTACACAAAACACTTTTCCTTCTCTGCTAAATTGTACTGCTATATTTTGCCATGCTGAAGTAACCCTGGAGATTTTTTTTTTTCTTTTATATCTGAAGTTGTTATAGGAATGGAAAAACCACAAACCCAAGTATAGCTTTTCTGAAATTTAGTAAGTTGGGCAAGTTTGTTCTGGAAGGAAAGCAGATCCTTTTCTTCCTCTCCTTTCTTTCCTCTAGTGATGTATTTAATATGCCAAAACATATTGTAATAATTAGTTCATTGCAAGAGAAAGAAATTTGAAGATATTTTTACAATGAACTTCAAGATTTTTCTTGCTGCCACCAAGCTTAGTGGTGAGCACTAATGGTAGCATTTGTATAGTAGTTATAATAATAAATTTTGCACAATAATTTTGGGTTTGTACAAACAGCTAGCAAAATTCTAACCTAAAAAGTATTAGGGCTCTCTACAACTAAAATCTGGATCTTCATTTAAATGTCCTTTTTTCAGGAATTAATCTGCAGATTAATGTAACATCTTTAGTATTGCATGCTAATGAAAGGAGCAGTCTATAAATTCTTGCAGTAGAAATTGAATTGCTCTTTGCCGTCAGTTAGCCTCTCTTAATAGGTGTAGACATAATGCAAAACACAGGATTAATAAAGAAATAAAAATAAATAAACCCCTAAAAAGCAGGAAATGGTTTTCTTGTTAATTAGTAGATGAATGTGTTTCTGCATAGTATTACAGATATTCAAACTAGAAACTTTCTAAGCTCTCACTCTCTCAAATTATGACAGTGCATTTTTCACAATACAAGGCCATTTTATACAGATCATATATTATAGTCATACGATATCAATTGTGCTGTAATCTGTGATATTACGCACGATGCAATCTAAGATGTCTTTGCGTGAAAGATGTTGAGAAAAGTGAACTCTTTTTGCCCTACAGAGCATCATCAGTTGGGACATTCATAGCAAAGCGCTTTGTCTGATTACCTTGACTTATATTTGTATGGCTAATGGGGTGAAACTGGAAGGGTGCAAACTTAGGGTGGTTATCAGAAAAAAAAGTTCCAGTAGAAATATCTGCCTAGAAGTGTTTTCAAAGCTGAACAATGACACTAAAAATTTCCATCTTGTTTTGATTTTAGTGAAGAGCAGAAACCTCCCAAAGTTTTCAGATGCTTACAGAAATAATCAACTTCTGAACACCATGACAAATGTGGTTTGTGTATAAATTTAACTGTGAAAACATTTGAGTGGCTTCAAAATTAGAGGGATGGCAAGCACATTGGACACAGTGAAACATCACTTGGAATAATTAACATAGTGGGTACACAGCCAACAATATGTTCCTCAACCCAACAGATGTGAAGAAATACCTTAAGGAGAGGAAAAAATCAAAACAGATAACAGAAGAAGTGTGAAAAACTCGCCATGTTAATCATATTAAAACCAGATTTTGAGCATGCTTGTGTAGCCATGTATTTTTGTGCAATGGGGTCACCAAGGAGCTGGGGAGGATTTGCTGTTGGATGACTGAGAAAGGAGCTGGAGGTGGGCTTCAACCTGGTCATGGCTGTGGGTGCTCAGGTTGGCCAGCGTGCCACAGCGCAACCTAACTGGGATTGTATTTTTTTGTCAGTTCTGAAAATGTACCTGAAGGTTTCTATCTCAAATATGACAGTACTTATTTCAGCCTGGAAGTTTCTTGGCTCATGTAGCACTGAGCCACTCGCAGAGGTGCGAGCTCACCGCCGGTGGTGGCAGCACCGTAGTCAGTAACGGGTGGTATTGCTTGTTGAATGTGTGGTTTTGAAGATTTATGAATCCTCTCGTTTCAGACTCCT